>NW_008588934.1:10062-20887 GCF_000691845.1 Merops nubicus
GAAAAAAGTGCTGGTAAAGCTTGGACTTGAGTCCATGCTAACAAAGCCAGTGAAAGAGTTGGTGGGATTTGTAGGTAGCTCTGTGTTTATGGGTCTTTGGACCAAAATGAAGCATTTAACTTTGCAGCCTGAGAAAGTTTTTACTGGGGGTTGGTGTCAGGAAGAAATCACTATTATCTGAGTAGGTTTTTTTTCCTTGGGACTGGTATAGAGCTGGCTGAGGGTTTGTGCTGCTGGCAGTCCCAGCTCCCTAACCACCAGGATACTGCAACAGGAATTGCTTTGTTTCTCTTCCTGAGCTGCTGTTACTTTTCTCTCCCCTTCAAAAATCTTACTTCACCACCTGATCTGTCTGATCTGTCAATAGCCTTATTTCAAGCTAAACTTTATTATCCTCCAATTTCTCTCTGTGGTTAAGAACCATGGTGTTAACTCTTTTCCTAACGCATATGTTTAAAAAAGTAATAATATTGACTAATTAGTTATAAATCATTCAACCGTTTCTATGCAAGGAAAGTGTTCAGCACCTTGTTTAATGGCTTTGTTACTAGAGAGCTGAATTCCTGTTTCAAATATTAGTGTTGGTACCTTCAGCTGGGTTAAAACCTCATGGCCTTTGTGAGTCCTCAGATCTTCCTGTCAATTGAGACTTTTCCCATTTGCAGATCATAATTAATTTAATTAAGCTACCTATTCCAGATCATTGCAGGCTCCTACATCCCTAACCTGGGAGGGTGCAACTGGTTCCAAAGACAGTAGGTTGGTTGATCTCCGTTGCTGAACCCTTCTCCCTAAGCTCCTCTGCTCACTGCTGCTTTCTCCTGTTTTCCAGCAGACCACAAGTCAGTCCTGCAGGATTTCTGTATCTTAACTTCTGCCTCCAGAATTTCCTCCTCCTTTTGAGAAGGGGCTTACAAGTAGGATTGCAAGAATCAGTCACTGTAACAATTTGGTCCAAAACTGAAAAGCATCCTCCAGGAATATTATTTGCAACTATTTATACAGTCAGCTCTAATTGTGAGACTTAATTCATGCTCATTAAGTCCCCTGAGTGCTTGATGAGAAGCACGGCAGCAGTGCTGGAGCATTACTGGTTATTCAAGCTGCGTGCAGCAATGAAGGCATCACCCTTTGTCTTTGCTTGATCTTTTCCCCATCCCACCAGGAGCCGATAGGGACGACACTGGTACCAGCTGTCCTGAGGAATGAAGTTCAATCTGGATATTGGGTTCTTGCCAGAAATTACATGCTGTGCCCTGGTGGCAAACAAAATCCTGAACAAAGGAATGAAGTTTTAAAATAATATGCTCAAAAAATGGCTTGGCAGAGAAGATGCAACTGGCTGCTTTGACATCTAGGTTATTTAGCTGGGAATTTATGTGTCAAAAGCTTAAAAGCTTCACCAAAGAAAATTTAAGAAAGCACCATGTTTCCAACTAATTAAGTAATGTCAGCCAAATATAATTTATTTCTCACCATCACTCATGTCTACAGCAGAATTATCTCATTTTTGATATCTAATGACTTTCTCTCTCTCATTAATCTGGCCATGAATTATTTTTATATAACTTCTTGGCATTGAAGCAAAGAATTTTTTTTTTCCCTTTTAATAAGAAAAGCATCCCTAGATAATTCTGTATCACCCTGGAAAGGAGGCAGGGAGTCCAGCTTGGTTTTCACGGCATGACTGTAGCCTCCATCCCCAGGAACCCTGGGAGGCTCTTCCCCAGGACCTCAGCTTGTCCTTGGTCCCTGCTCCCTTGTCCTTTCTTCTAGTACCAACCTGAGTATGCGGGTTCTGGGTCGGTCTTTTATTCTCACGGAGAGTTGTCAAGTGCTTTTCACAGAACATTGCTGGCTCTCCTGTTTCTCACAGCATCCCTGGCTCTCCTCATGGACACAGGCTTTTGCAGAGGTTTTATACTCAGTCCCTCACCTGTTACCTTCAGCCCTGTCCTGGGCATGTGTGTCCTGGTTATTGGAGGTGTCACTGCTTTACTGCTTGGTTCCCATCTTGGTTTTTACTAACGCTTTGCTGTCTGAAGTTCAGCTTGTTTCTGAGCCCCTGGAGCAAGCCCTGAGGATGCTCCTGTGCAGGACTGGGTGAGACATGTAGTTTGCACCCAGTACCCTATCTCTGAACCCAGGTAGCTCCAAGAGCAATGAACTGGAGATGAACCTTTTTTTTCTGGTGCTTGTAGGTGAGCAGGGGTGAATCTAATTGAGGGGTCCGTGCTCTGCCTAGGCTTTGTCTAGCAGTGCACCCAAGTCCCCTCCATGGTCAAGGCAGACCTTGAACACAATCTGAAGCCATTAACAAATACAGCTTCCTACGAAACTTCCAGTCCCAGCTGCAGATCAAAGTAACTCAGGTAATTTAGAAAGGCATCCAGGTACTGGGTGCTTTACATACATTGGCCTGAACCTCCAAAAGATTCCTTTGTTTCCAGCCGCCGCAGAAGCAGATCCTGCTGCCCACAGTCACTGGGAGCAATCCTCCTGCCTCCCCCGTGGGAGGAACTGTTGCTTCCAGCCTGCCGGCTTGCTGCAAGGTAACCTGCTTGGCAGATGACCTGGGCAGGCAGCTAGAGCTGCTCCAACACCTCCCTGGGGAAAGCAGGAGGGAGCAGGCAGCCAGGAGTGCCAGGCGGGCAGAGCCTCAGCTGGCAGAACCTCACTGCCTTCAAAGGGGGAGCCCGGGAGGAGGCTGCAGGCAGGGAACAGATCGCTGAGGGGTGATGGGGAAAATGGGTGAGGCAGCACTGCCCGGGGATACCTCACATACCCTCTTCCTGTGCCCTTTGCATGGCTGGCGGTGCCTAGAGGTGCTTTAGGTGTAAGAGTGTTTCTGAGACCACCAAGACAATAAACGTAGAATTTGATTGGCTGTGGCTGACTAGGCACAGCTCTGGCAATTTCAGTCCCAACTAGAGTTTCACTGCTGGTTATTTTGGGATAAGAGGAATCACCTGCAGCTTGGCATTTCCCTAGAGCTTCACCAACAGCCTTTGAGGAGGGCTTGAACTAACTCAGATGTATCATTGTCTTCCTCTCTTGCCTGTGTCTTCTTGGGTGACCATTCAGTGCTGACTTCCCACAGCTGAGCTCGGGGAGGACCGTGGGGAGAATGAGCAGGTGAATCAGCTTCATGTGGCTGCAGCCCATCAAGGTGGAGGATTCTGGCAGCTTTGTGACACGTCACTGCTGAGAGCTGGGAAAGGCTCTGGTTAACCTAATCGAGATTCAGGGTCCCACATCTTGGTGACATTTACAGCCTGCTGTAGGAGATGCAGAGCTACTCTACTCTTTCTCTCTTCCTAAGCCAAAGCAGAACTGAAAACCAAAAAGCCTGACAAGGAAAACTCCCCTAAAACCCAAAGGGTTTTTTTCTGAGTCATTTCTGCTCCTCAGATTTTTCAGTATTTATCATGGAAAATCTGTTTCACCTGTGGAAAACTGCTTTGCACAGACTTCCATGTAGTTAAAAACTAACAACTTCTTTGGAAAGTGGCGTGGCACTCAGGCTTTTGCTAATTCTGACCCAGCATAAAGCAGACAGATGGGGCAGTAGGGATCAGAGCAAGGACCTAGACAGCTGGATGTATCCCTGCAGCAGAGGGAAAGCCCAATGTCCAGCTGATATCTGAGCAGATGTGCAGATGAAGGTCTATCAGGCAGATGTGGAGACATGCTGGAGCCACTGGGCTGTTCTGGTATCCTAACCCATGCTGGTCAGCAGTGGACTAAACCAGGGTCAATAGCACGTGTCAGACTGCATTTGTCTTTCTTTGATTCCAAGAATGATGGAAGAAGAAGAAGTAAACTTCAGGCCAAGTACTTAGCCCTGCGAGGGGGGAGCTCCAAAGCACAGAGCTCCAAGGGCCCAGCAGCACCAAGAAAGCCTGGGGAGGATAACCCTGCTGAGGTGCAGTGTTGAATTTAGCAGATACTTACCCAAAAACCAGGGCCACAGTCATGTGTAGCTATTGCTGTTTCATCCCCATCTGCAGTACTGGGCTGAGGGCTGCTCAGATGACAGGGACAGTTCAGCAACATCATAGAATAATAGTCCATTAACCTTTTTCAGGTCTTTTTGCATCAAATTCCAGTGTGGGAGGCCAGATCCTCCATTTGGTGTAAAGCTGTCTCACTTCACACACTGCAGCTGAGGTTGCCCAAGGGAATTCAATGGGTTTGCAGAGCTTATGGCATCCGATGGGATCTGCTTCTACAGAGCCTCTAGGCTAAGTGCAGATCTTCAAAAGACAGCAGCAAATGCTCAGGCAGCCTGGTCCTTCCATCCTGAGTAGCCCAGTGGTACTGGTGGAGGTTGACTCTTGCTCCTCCTACTCTGACGTGGCCACAGGTGCACGAAGTGATGCAGTTGTACAAGAAATTCACTTGGCTGTCAGTCCTGGGGAAATTCACTTGCCATGTGTTGGGCTGGAGTTATCCCTCCCTGGAGGGGTAACAATGCAGGGATCTCATTACACTTCCTCTGTGTGGATTTGCTTTATGCTGCTTTGTTTGAGAGCAGGCTGGGCAACTCAGCTGCTCAAGCATTGTGCTGGAGAATAGACAGTAGGGATGTATCCACAGTGAGTAAAAGTCTCCAGGGAGAGGGATGGCATCCAAATGGTGCAGTGGCATGGGGGATGCAGGGAGAGGGGTCTTGCACAGGACCTCTCAGGGTGAGGAGGTCGGTGTGCTGGGACTTGGGGCATGAGGACTGGACTGCCTGTGGAAGGGGAGTATGTGGAATACTTGTTGAGTGTCAGAGCCCACAAGCGGTCGCCAGGGAAAGGGATTAACCCTTGTGCTCATGTATAGCTCTTTAAAGAGGAAGCCAACAGTCCTGTTTGGGTGTGCACAGATGACCAAACCAAGAGAGCATTGCAGAAGGTTACGTTCAGAAGTTCTGACTACTTCAGGGACCCGACTTCACTTTCTGCCCTTCTCAAGGAAGGATAGAGTCATCTGGTGGGAGACTTTGGTCTTCGGGGTGTTTCTTGGCATTTTGCAGACACTCTAAAACATTTATAATAAGGTGCTTTTCCAATTCTGTGCAATCCCCCTTGCAAAAGCAACTTGGGCTCTTGGCTTTCCTTTTCCTGTGGA
Source organism: Merops nubicus (assembly GCF_000691845.1). NCBI lineage: Eukaryota > Metazoa > Chordata > Aves > Coraciiformes > Meropidae > Merops > Merops nubicus. The sequence goes on from NW_008588934.1 coordinate 15,181, forward strand.
AAGCTGTTGAGAACTAGGTTCCTACGGCCTCTAGCTTCAAAATATGAAAGCAATTTTCTTGCACTGGCACTGCTGGCAGGTAGATGCTTAACTGGGATCTGGGCTTCAGGACCAATCATTTCTGAACATGTTACCTCAAAACGTTTAAGCCCCAGGTGCTTGGGCAGTTTCTCTGGTTCTTCACAGGTCCACAGCCCTGTTAGGAGGTCCTCTTAGAGGGAGAAATGAAATCCTGTGTTTCGGGAGGCTTGGTTTTATGTTCCTGGGCTGTTTGAATGGGGTGGTTTTGGCAAGCTGCTCACCCTGCCTGCATGTCTCTGCTCTGTTCCCATCCTGAAAGCTGAGCTCCCACTTCTGCCTCAGCTTACTCTGACAGTTTCATTAACTGTGCTGCAGCACTTGGATACTACAGCCGGATGCACACGTATCTCTTGTGCTGTTCAACACCTCCACCCTCCTATTTGGAAGTGTATATAATGATGTGTCCTGGGAATAAACAGCAAGTTCAGGAGGAGCTTACAGGTTAGAAACGATTGACTAATTCTTGGCAAGGGCAAGTTGGCATAGCTGCATTGCCTTCAAGGGAGCTGAAGTGATGAATGTGAACAATGTGGCTTGCCCTGTTTCTCCAGATGTTCTGGTGAATGCCTGCAGATAATGAATCCTGTCTGGAAATCTGCAGAAATTTATGAATATTTGTGGGCTAAAGACAGCCTTACATGGGTTACTATGACCAGCTCCAGGCATGGCTCAATGCAGGGCAATAAGCAGGCTCGCTCTGCTTTCTGAGGAGTCAAACGCTGCCAGACAGACCCTCATTCAGCTGTGGAAACTGCTGCAGTTGCTGCTGGAGGTGGATTTATCAAGTGAGTGATCATAGCTTGCTGCTGCTCGTTGCGTGTGTGTGACATAAGCATCTATTATCTTCATTTGTAAAATTTCTCTGCGGCTCACCTCAGGGCAGATACTTCTGAGAGCTCAATTACAGGCAGTTAGTTGCTTGACAACACTTCTGGCAGATGCTGTGGTGGAGTGCAGGCGCTGCATCCTGGTCAGACAGCAGCTCTCACTATCCAGTAGTGTTCTGTCATCAGCCAGTGCCTAAAGTCAACTGGGAAGCTGCTGGATTTTCTTGAAAGAGACGAAAGGGCTGCAGGCTGGAGCATGAAGGCCCTGTGGCTGTTACAGGAGGTCCCAAGAGGTCTCTGGCCACACTGAGCCATGGAAGGGCAGCATCCCTGTGTAATGGTCAGTCCTTGTTCCCCAGGCCAGTGCCATTCAGACACAAGAAATTTCATCCCTGCACTGCCACTGCAAAGGGATCGAGTGAGGTACCCAAGGACATGCAGGACACCTGTGGCAGAGCTTGCAACCACAGGTGGATTCCTGGTCCTCAACCCACAGTTCTTGGTCAAGAAAATTAACAATTAACATTAAAGCAAATACAAATCCAGTCTGAGGACTGGTCTTCTGCTCTCCTGAGGGATCAGAGAGCAGGAACTCTATCCCTGTGCCAGAGCCACCAACCAAAACAGTCCCTCTGCTGCTTGAGGGGATGGTCCCTGCTGTCCTTCCTCTCAATGTCTCCCCATGTCATGAATGACTATGGCAAAGAAGGATCTCTGTAGGCTTACAGCACCCAAATTATGCTTTTTGAAGCAGCTCTCTAACAACCTCCTGATCAACTGACTGACACAGTGAGGGAGGAAGGGGCTCAGAGTCTTCTGGTAATGATCTGGGATCTTCTGAAGTTGGATTTATTTAAAGAGACTTTCATTCCCCTTCAAAAAGGCAGTGGAAGGGCTCTGCGTGGCCACATGGCAGCTCCAGTGATCAATCAGTGCTTCCTAACAACCAACATCCTGCAGAGGCGAAGGGTCACAAAATGGTCACAATCAATCATTACCTATTATTATTACATGATGAAATAGTAATTATGGGTGGGAAAGACTGCAGTGCACTTTCCCATCCCTCACTTAGGTGGCACCTTTCAGTCAAGTTCAACATGAATGGTCCATCAGCCCCCTCTTACTTCCATGGCTACAGGCACACCTGCCTCCTGCTTCAGCACAAGCAGGAACCAGGTGAGGGAAAAGTATGGAAAAGAGTTTATTGCACCAAAATTCTTCTGAGCAAAGCCCTCAAGTGTCCTTAAAACTTCACTGGTACCACAGTACATCCCCTGACCCACTTGCGTCCTTGGTCCTAGATGAATGGTCCTTGTATTTGTACAAACAGGAATCATTTCTTTTTGCTGGAAATTCTAAACTATCTTTTAAATTAAAACAACTTGAGTTTCTTGGCAGATCACAAAGCTTAAAGCCAAGAAAAGAATAGCCCCCTGGAGTTTTTGTTGCCCCAAGATGAATTAGTTTGCCAGAAACAGTCTAAAAGTCTGGAATTGCCTCTTTTGATTGGCACATTAAAAAGAGTTTGAATCTGTTTTGAAAATACCTGGGGAAAAAAATAGCCTTTAGAGACTTTTTGTGTGTGATAGAAATGAATGAAGTATTTTGTAGTCAGCCAAAGAAAACTTTTGTTTAAAATATTGGTCAGAAGCTTCCTTCTTATTTCAAAAGGGTCAAATATCTGTCAGAAATGAGCCTTTTGTGGGGTGGTTGGATGGATTTAGATGACCTCAAGGTCTCTTCTAGACTATCTTCTGTGACCCTGTGGCATTAATCTCTGTTCTAATGGCCTGATCATCAATTATCACTGGATAATGGGCAATGTCATTTGGTAATAGCTCCCTTGCAGAGGCTGCTCCCCAGCCCACACCCCTGCAATGCAACACAGAAAAGGGATCTGGGGAACACCTGGGCTGAGTTTTGGTTTCCGCTAAGGATTGTTGGGAAGCTGCTTCAAAATGTGTTGGAGTTGGATATGTTCCTGCACTGTCCTGGGGCATGGGAGAATAAGATGTCCATCATATCCCCCAGCCTAGACTTCTCCAGCAAACCAAATTGTTTAGATGAGCCCAGGTGCCTTGTTCTGGCTTGTGAGGGTAGAGGGGATCCAGGTCAATTATATCCCTGAATTGGGCATCTCGTGGGATTGAGGTGAATCTGGACCAAAATAACCCTGGTCCCAGGCAGATCTGAGAAGTGGACAGGGGTGGATTTTTTTTTCTTCTGTCACAAAAAAGCAGTAACTTGAGAGCTGCTCAGGTTGCAGGTATATGAGTAATTATTTCTCTCTTCATCAGAGTTAATGCAACATCTTTTTTTTTATTATTTTTTTCTCTTCTTCCAGCGATGGCAAAAGAAGTCTTCCCTGCCCCTGTGAGGTGACATTTTTCCCCTTTCTTTCTGACTTAAATTGGTTTTATGATCAATCTTTGCACTGTCCTGGTAGGTGGTTTTGTGATGTTAAAGGGTGCAATGATTTTTTTTTTTTTCATATATTTTCCTGATTTGTTTCCTCCCATCACCCTCAACTATAATTGAAGAAAACTTGTTTGTGAAATCTTCAGCATCAAGGTGGCAAGGCTGGGTTAGAAAGTGTTTTTTCTGCTGCAAAACATCCCAGATGTTCCATGGCTGTATCTGTTAGGAGCAGCCATGTGCTGTGCAAGGAAAGCTTCTACTTGGGCACTTAATCTGTTTGTCAACCTCTCTTCCTCATGAAGACTGGACTCACACTGAGTGAGCTCTGCCTCAGGGAGGATGCCAAAAAACCCTCAGAAGTGTTTCTTATCACAGGATAGAATCGCTTCGGCTGTTGAAGACCTTCAAGACCCTGGAGTTCAACCATTCACTTAACTCTACCAAGTCCATGGCTAAACCGTGTCCCCCAGGTCCCCTGTATCTACATGACTTTTAAACACATCCAGGGATGGCGATGCAACCACTTCCATGGGCAGCCTGTTCCAGGGCTTGACAACCCTTTCAGTGGAGAAGTTTTTCCTAATATCCTACCTAAACTTCCCCTGGTGCAACTTGGGGCCATTTCTTCTTGCCTTATCACCTGCAGCCTGTGAGAAGAGACCAGTACTCACCTCTCTACAACCTCCTGTCAGGGAGCTGTAGAGTGAGAAGGTCTCCCCTGAGCCTCCTCTTCAGACTAAACAGCCCCAGTTCCCTCAGCTGCCTCTCGTAAGATTTTTGCTCTAGATCCTTCACCAGCTTTCTAAACATAGAATAAAACAGGAAGGAGGGGAAAAAAAAAAAAAGAGCATCACTGAGATAATCCTCCTCTTGCAACAAAATACTGAAATTTACCACGTGCCCTGGCAGGGGACTTTCCACTTATTCCTAGACAGACCTTTTTTGTACAAATGTTAGTGCAGAGTTCGCAACAACAAAGCCCTAATTGACCTGAAGTGTGTATTAAATAAATAATAAATGGGAATAAAGTATCAATGAGTGGTGTCTGTAGCAGACATCTGTTTTCTCACTGGCCTGCAGCCACAGCTCTTGGAGCTGTGATCTCATCAGCCGAGCAAGGTCAGCCGAGTTCAGCCCATGGAGGAATATGAGGCTGGCAATGCTGATGGGAGTTGTGGCTGGTGGGGTGAGCGTCTGGGCTGGTTGCTCAGCACTACCTGCCCTGCCTGAGAGCAGAGGCAATGACAGGCAAGTCAGCAACCTCCCGAGGAGCATCTTCTTGAAATCCTAGACCCACTGACAAAAATCGGCAGGGAGGTGCGTGCTGCGTGTGGATTAGCCACAGCTTCTGTCTAGAGCTTGTTCCTGAAAGTCGTGATGTACTCCAGCGTTTTTATGGGGTGCTGAATGGCAGAAAGGCGCCAGAGTTGCTTCTTGGCAAGCAAAGAGCATAAACACCCAAACAAATGTCCATCGGTGCAATTCCCAGGACAGAGGAAAGGTGCAGCAGATTTCGGAAGGGTTTCAATAAAAAGGAAAGCAGAGGCGTGTTTTCACAGGAATAAAGCAGTTTCAGATGGTGCTGACTGGTGTTGGCGGGGCTTTGGCAGGCAGCGAGAGGAGAGCAGCCCAGAGGATGGCCAGATGTGGGCTCTGAACCTGCCTGATCCATAGGAGGAGAGTTTTTGGTTTAGAGAACTGGATTCTCCTATCTAGAGCACAGATATGAATAGACACAAAGGTCTTTGTTGAGGTGAAGAAGCTGTTTTTTCAGTTTTAGCCCTTTTTTCTATGAGCAGACTCAGCTGTGCCTTCAGTGCCCTGCAGACTGCAGAACTGCCCACTGAAGGAGGCCCATGGCTGTCAGTCCGACGTCCCTGCTCTGTGCACTCTCTGAGCAGAGCTGAAGACATCTTGCAATGTCAAAACCAGTATCTGGGTTGCAGCTGGGGGGAGGAAACAAATCTGCTGCCCCAAACAAACTGTCAGGCCAGAATTTCCCTTCCCTGGCTCCCACAGGTGCCCACTGGCTGCATGGGCCTGGGCCTTCCCCTGGGCTTAGGAGAGGACTTTGCTGCTCAGCTGCCCCTCAAAGTGCTTCTCCTTTCTGCTTCTGCCCTCTGCCATCCCTACTGCCATCAGCTACTCGAAACCAAAATTTCCTTCCCATTGCAGGCAGCTACTTGGGAAAACTTGCCAGAAAGGCAACACTCACTGGGCTCAGCCTAGAAACCCCTTGACTCCTGTGTGCTCGTCTTTCCTTTCCAGTCCTTTGACTTGCTGTCACAGCAGCTTGCCCAGGGACATGTTTTTCTAGCAAAGAAAACTTTGGTTTTGTGAAGAAATTAGGTTGTCTTGATATAGGGGAATAATAATAATAA
>NW_008588935.1:0-2161 GCF_000691845.1 Merops nubicus
CTATTCTTGAGGGATACCTCTGTTGGCGTCTTCATCTTTTGAAATGTCATCCTAAGCCATCTGCTCTTGTCCACCATTTGCCTTCCCTCCCTCTCCACTTCTAAAGCTCACTCACAGCCTCCTTGGTTTTAAGTGACAACGCCTCAGATGAGCTCAGTCTCTCCTGTACTGGATTTTGAAGCTCTACATGTGTCAGATGAGCCTGAAACCACCTTACATGGCTCTCCACTGCTCTCCTTGGACCTACAAGAGATAGAGGAGTCGTTCAGAGAAAATTACCATAGAGGTCCTTCTCTTTGATTTCTTTTCCAGAAGCTTCAATGTAGCCCCCACAGAGAGGACCTCCTTTACCTGTGTCATTGATACCCATTTACCCCACGACCACAGACTCCTCATCACTTGCTTCTTCCAATTTTCCAACTACCTTCTCAGGTTATATCAATGAATTATATGGTCATATATTTGCTAATGCTTTTAATAGGTGATAACTTATTTCTTGACCAATCATACAATCACAGAACCATAAAATGGTCTGGACTGGAAGGGACCTTAAAGACCATCTAGTTCTAACACGCCTGCCATAGACAGTGACACCTCCCTCTAGACCAGGTTCTGCAAGGTCCCATCCAGCCTGGTCTTGAACACCTCCAGTGATGGAGCATCCACAACTTCCCTGGGCACCCTGTTGCACCCTCAGAGTGAAGAACTTCCTAGTTTCTCATCTAAATTTACCCTCTTCAAGATTGAAACCATTACCCCTCTTTCTATCACTACAAGACTCTGCAAAAAGTCCCTCTCCAGCTTTCCTGTAGGCCCCCTTCAGATACTGGAAGGCTGCAATAAGTTCTCCCTGGAGCCTTCTTACTTGATCCTCCAAGCATCTTAATTTTGCTGTCCTCTTGAAAATGTTCTCGTCACCTTATTGATGAAGGTTTCTACATTATTTCTCTGGAGAAAATGCAAGCAAACAAAACCCACAAATTTTAGAAAAAAAAAAAATATTGTATGATAATGACTCAAGAACCTTTCAGTGTGATTTAAACTTTGTGGTGACCTGGAAAGGAGACAAAGTGAGGGAGATTTAAGGACATCCAACTGCAAAGCCCAAGAGCATATGCTTTAATTAAATTTAGCAGCTTGAACCAGCTCCTCCCCTCCCATCTGAGTGGCTGGCAGAGAGTCTGTGATCGTGGAAATCTGCTTTCCTTTACCCTCCCTTGTGTTACTAAATCTCTCTTAAAACTTCTCAGTGTCGTGACTGCACATAGCAATAGTGGGAACAAGAAACTAGACAACAAGCTATCACACAGACCCACACGAAGCTCTTTGGATAACAAGGTGCTCCTAAGTACAGGTTGCCAATGCTGAGTGGATCTCTTGCTGCTTCTAGCACTGGAGATGAGACCCACATTAAGAAATTTAGGACCCACATTTAGAAATTTAAGCATTTAGGCCCCGTTTCATGAGGAAGGTTGGGATGGTTCCTCTTCAAAACTATCTGCAGAAGGATCTTGTAGAGGTTTTTAGGCATCTGTGTCCATACATGGCAATTCTTTTGCTATTAAACATTAGATATCTGAAATTTTCTCACGTGCATATCCAGAGGTGGTGCTGTGTTGGTGGAGCTGAGCAGTTCCTTCCCAGCACTTTGTGGGATTCAGGACGTTGGTGCTCTTTTCTCCAACACCCCAGTGAAGCTCATCTCAAAATCATGTTCTGGGTGCATGTAATGATCACCCAAGATACTGTCCTGACTGTCTAGTGTACTGAATCTGGGGGGTTTGTAATACAATAGGTCCAGAGGAGGGCCACAAAAATTATCAGAGGGCTGGAACCCCTCTGATGTGAGTCTGAGAGAGTTGGGGATGTTCAGGCTGGAGAAGAGGAGGATCCAGGGAGACATTATTGTGGCCTCTCAATGCTTAATCGGGGCCTATAAGAAAGATCTTCCTATCAGGGCATGTTGAGATAGGACTTAGGAAGTTCAACAAGGGCAAGTGTAGAGTTTTGCACTTGGGAAAGAATGGACCAGTACAGGTTGGGGGCTGACCTGCTGGAGAGCAGTGTAGGAGAAAGGGACCTGGGGGTTCTAGTGGACAGCAGGATGACCATGAGCCAACACTGTGCCCTTGTGGCCAAGAAGGCCAATGGAATCCTGGGG
>NW_008588935.1:2244-2465 GCF_000691845.1 Merops nubicus
AGCTGCTTGAGAGGGTCCAGCACAGAGCCACCAAGGTGATTAAGGGAGTGGAGCATCTCCCTTATGAGGAAAGGCTGAAGAAGCTGGGTCTCTTTAGCCTGGAGAAGAGGAGGCTGAGGGGTGACCTCATAAATGTCTGTAAATATGTCAAGGGGAAGTGTCAGGAGGATGAAGCCAGGCTCTTTTCAGTGGCATCCAACAACAGGACAAGGGGCAATGGG
>NW_008588936.1:0-17065 GCF_000691845.1 Merops nubicus
TTAAATCTGACACCATAAAACATATGCTTTAGAGTAAGTTTTTTATAATCTTATTACTAATTTTATCCATTAAATAATTACCACTTCACTTTTTTTCTAGCATAATAAAAACCTAGAAATGGACATCTGCAATATTTTGCTGATTTAGTTACTTAACTCAGTTCAAATGATTACAGCAGCTCCTTCTGAGCAGCTAAGGTCTCCCTCATGAGAGATGTTCATGCTAGAAGGCCTTAACAAATCAAACCTGAACCCCTGAGCACTTCAGGAGGAGCACCTCATGGGTGGTGCCAGGTGAATCAGCAACATCCAGCAGAGCAATTCCAGCTCAGGGTCTGTTTACAGGCAGGGTTAGTATGACCCTGGAGGTAAGACAAAGCCCTAACAGAGCCATTTCCTTCTCACACTTCAAAGAGAGGCTCTAGGCAATTCACACTGGAGTTTTTTTGTGAGTCAATGTTGTTCCACGGGGCAACACCAGAGTAATGGTCTCAGAACTGCAGGCGTGTTGGAGCTGATACCACGGTGGACGTTGGGCAGCAGATGGTGGGAAATGAGTAGGTATTTTCCCCCCTGAAAAGCCTCCAGAAGCCTTGTCTTGTACATGTCTCCACAGGCATGCACACAGATACATGCACCCTCACTGTAACTCTCTCCAGCAGTAACTTCTCAAGGGCACCCCACATCCTAGTGCTTACTCTTACAACAAACACTTCTTCACCTCATGGTTCTTGAGGAATCTGTAACCTCAGTGTGGAACTAAAAGACTCAGAAACCCAGAGGGACCAAAAAAGTTGTATTTTTTTCAGGTGTTATGATTTCTAAACAGCTTTTGAGGTATTAATTTTTTTTTCATTTTTTAATGCAAGAAATATTCAATATCATACAGAATAATCAGCCTTCTAAAGTGAGAAGGCTCTTTTAAATTGCAATCCCACACTTGATTTTGGGATAGTTACTTACTGTTTTGTACAACAGGTTTCTCAAACTCCGTGGAGATCAGGTGCTGGAAAGTCTGTCCATGGTTTGCTTGATGAGGTCTTTTATGGGCTGATGTACCCCATTTCTAATGATGGTGAAATTATTAGAAGAGGGTTTTTTTTGCAGTACTTCCTTTCCTCTTTTAGGGTTCCTTTCCTGTTGGGAATATAGAAAGTTGTGGGTGGATAGCACGGGGTGGGAAAGGGAAGACAGAAAGAGCTCTCAGTAAGTGGATGAACATCATGGTAGGCAGTAAGGGGGGTCAAAGGGTGTCCTCATAACAGGGCAGGTGTTGCTGCAGGGGGGACCTTGGACATACAGGGACCAAATCCTCCTCCTCCTCCTCCTGCTTCTTTTTCCCATCTAAGGCTTTTAGCAATCTGTTAAAATAGCTGATCAGCTGATGAAATACTCCAGTGTAAAGCAAGGCATGAGTGCCAGTCAGAAGGTAGGGAAAAAAACCAGTCAAATTAAGGAATATCCCTGCTCATCACTGCCAGTTAAGGACTGAATGTTGTAGTAACAGTTTCCAGGAGAGCTGGTTGTCATTGCAAACCCTTATCTTCCTTGTTCCTGAACTGTAAATAAGCAGTGAAAACATACAGCTGCCACTATCTAAAGTCATTGCCCAATAGTAATATTTTAATAAATAAATTATTTTTAATTGCCAATAAATTAATACTTTTAAGATGCCCCTGCTCATGGCAGGGGGGGGGGAGGGGGGAGAGCTTGTCGTCCCTTCCAACCCAGACATTCTATGATTCTATTTTTTTGTGGAAAGCCAGCATGCCCAAAGGGATGGGCAGTTGCCCTCTCTGCCTGTCTTGAAGTTAGTGAAGCTCTGAATACTTCAGCTGAGGGTTTGCCCACTGTGTTTTCTGCTGTCTTTCCCCCCTGCTAAAGGTCTGAACATAGTGCACCTCCTCAGCCCCTTTCAAAACTGTGTGAGAGGTGTGTGACAGGAGAGAAATAGTTGATTTTTTCTGCTCCCTGGTCTGCCAGGTGTATTTGGAGGGTCCCTTCTGGCAAAATGATGCACAGATCTTCCAAAAGGAGGCAAAGGAAATTGGTGGTCATATGTCAGGCTGTGATCTAGCAGAGAATGAGCATGAAGGGGAGCAGGCACCATGAGCCACCTGGTCCCTACCTCACCTGGAGAAGAAACAGAGAGCAGCCAGGGGCAGGGAGGACACCAGTGCAGCTGGAGCCCCAGGACTTCAAAGGTGCCTTAGAGCCAAACTTCCTGTTTTTCTAAGTGAGACCTTTCCTAAGGATGTTGGAGAGGCCACGACTGGGGTTCTAACTTCACACCAACACGACAGCAGCGATCGAGTTCTTCATTTTGCACTTTCTTTTTGTGTGTGTGTTTGTGAAAAGGAGACTTAATCATGTTTTCCATTCTTTCTAAAGCAGTCTGAGAGCCTCAGGGAGAAGTGCTAGGCAGGAGCAGTGCCATTACAGATAAGCTTCCAGATGATACACAGCTTGAGGTGATAAAAATAACTCACAACTGGGACCACAGCAAAGATTGGGGTAAGGAATGGTTGGGGAAAGATAGGGAAGTCCATGGAATTTAATGGCTGAGTAGGAAGAAATGTTGAGAGCACTGATCACCCAGAGTAATTAACTTCCAAGAAGTGCACAAGGATCATTGCAGATCTTGCAAGATATGACAAACAAGAAGTAATTATTAAGTAGGATTATTCACTCATAAAAATGATTATTAATCATGCTATGAACTGTGATGAGGAAAAGCAGATATAAAATATTAATTGCTATGTGATGGTTAATGAATATATCCTCAGGTTGTGATAGTCCTAATTAAAAAAAATAAAATTAACTTCAGCAAGATTAAATCCAGGATAAGCTTCTACTGGGTATGAGCAAAGGCATTAAAATTTTGTCTTCCAAAAGCATTTTAGTTAGTTCTGGTCTCAGATGAAGTCAATCAGTGGAAGATGATGCTATTCATCTGAGAGAGCTTCCCATAAAAATGCTTCTGTAGGTGACCTGGTTTTGGAGTCTGATATCCTGACAATGCTGGAGGGAAGTGGTTTTTTATTGCCTGTGAGATGAGGGACTGGAGCCTTGAGATCAGTGATTCAAAATGAATGAGTACTTGTTTATATACTCCAGAAACATCCTATTTCAACTTCATACAAAGCTCTTCTTACAAAGTTTATAGCAGCAACTGTATTTTTCTAGGTATAGATCCCTTTAGTAAGGAAGCATCACCCCATGTGATGCAGGCTCAGCAGCTGCCTTGGCTCTGGTCTGTAGTGTCACACCCCCAGGGTCACCTTTCTCTTCTTTGTCTGAGAACCTGTCCTAGGCAGTGAAAACTAAATCCATTTCCCTGCACAAGACTGAGCTATGACAAAACATCAGCCATGGGGGAGAAATTCTGTCTGCAGACTTGACCAGAGCAGAGAACTGTAGAGAGTAGCTTTTAGTGTAATGTTTTATTTTTTCTATAGGGTAGTTTGGAGAAGCTGTTGTTTCCTATACCACCAAGAGGTTATTTGTGATGAAAAGGCCACAGTTTAGCAGCAGTTCAGGCTACACACATGAAACAGTAGGAGAGGAAGTTAATTCCTGGAGCCCCTTGGCCAGTATGTCTCCTCCACCCTTCAGGCTCCTCAAATGCCAAGTTTTTCTCTCTCTGCCAAGAGCTCTGCCATGTCTGCTTCTGATCACTCTAGCATTATGTAAATTCTGGCTTTTAGGCACCTGAACTTGTGAAGAGGTATTGTCTGAAATACAGGCTTTACCTCTGAAAGGTGTCTAAAGCACAGACTCAGGTTGCTTTTGAACAACCCAAGTCATGAGCTGGGAGTGGTGTCAGCTCTAGCTGGCTTGCCCCAGAGTTCTCAGAGACTTGCTGCAGTCTTGGTACCCATTTGAACAGTCTCCACCTGCATTACACACAAGCTGACAAACATACCATTTGATTCTAGGTTTACAGTCACTTTATTAAAACTCAGATTCTTCCATTAGTAGAATTTATCAATATTAAAAATACAAGACCTTTAAATGTACATCGTTCTCTCAGGCAGGGAGTTTCTATGAGGTTGTGAAACAGAGATTACAGCCAAGATTTGTTTTCCCTTATTCAGAGAAAAACAAAGCAAAAAGTAAAACCATTGTTTCAGCTTTGTCTCACATGAGGGTGAATCTGAAGTAACTTCACAGAAGTCAGTGGGTAGGATAAATCTTCCCCAGTAAAAGGCTGGATAGTTTTACATTCATAGACATATACTGAATTACTCCAGGGTCATCCCTTGGTGAGAGTATCCATACACCATCGTAGACTGAGCTAATAGTGCAGTACTGTGTAGAAAAACAGAGAGCCCAAGGACCTTCTGAATATTACACTGATCAGGTGATAGCTGAAGCATGAGATTAATTTACTTGTAGATTATCTAGGTGTGAGTAACCACAAAATTATAAATAGCACCTTCTGAAAACCAGCACTCATGCAGAACATTCTGACTTGCACCAGGGTGGAGGTCTACACTCATCCAGCTCTGTGGGAGGTCATCTTCTTCCCTACAGTATGTGAAACTATCTGCCCTTCACCCTTAAATGCCACACTGGTGAGGACAGCAAGGGTGAGAAGGGATCTGCATTCAGTTGTTAATAAATATAACAAGCAGCTCAGAAAATAAGCAATGTAAGAGTCCAGCTATAAAATGAAGAAGCCTGCAGACGTTCAACCAGAGATTAACCTTCTGGTGAATTCGTGTTTGGTCAGAGATTTTATTGCCAATTAATAAATAGGTGTTAAATGAGATATTAAGGCTTTCTTCCCTGTGAGGTGCAGCACTGATTATGGCTCCATTCAGTTGGCCTTAGATGCTTGCTTAGAATGGGATTCTTTGCGTTTGGTGGTCTGTTTCTGATCTATTTTCTTCATGGCAGTCTTCACCCATTTCTGATCAGGGCTCACGCAGACCTTGATACCATCTTTCTTGATAAACCTACAGAAAGAAAGAAAAACCAGGTGGCCATTAAATTCCAGTCTCCAAAGCCAGGTCAACTGTTGTTGGGTTTTATGCAGAACATGAGGAACAAGGAGGTAAAACCATATCATGGGCCAGAGTTTGCAGCTGTTAGTTGGGATAAGAGCAGTTTGCAGCACTGGTTCCCTGTTCATGGTCTTGGTGTGCATGGCACACACATACTGATATTTTAAAAATGGGGCATACCTGATATCCTGAGATTTTTGTATGTAATCATGATGCACATTTACCTGCCAGGAACAGTTCCCAGATTTGATAAAAATGCATGCTCATGAGATCTAAAGACCAAACACATCTCCTAGAAAGAGTCAAAGCTACCCCAAACTCCCACATGAGAGTTTTCCCTTGGCTCAATTCACCGCACTGGACTTCTGACTGCTCCTCAGTGAGATTCTTCCCACCTTTCTGGGCACAGAAGATCTGTCTGCTTGGTGAGACTTCTGTCAGCATTTGTGAGCAGCAGAGGTTCCCCAGCTCTCTGAAGCTCACCCCTCTCTCATCACTCCCTCAGCTGCCAAGTGACTGCTTCATGGGGGAACTGGAAGAGTGGCCTGAGCTAGCCAGATTTAGTGAGTTGGGCCACGATGATGCCCTTTCCCTTTTTGATGGTAGTACATTTAGATGGACAAGTTTGAAGGTGAACTGTGCACTGGATGCTTACATGATGGCCTTTACTGGAGCTTCTTGCTTTTCATAGCTGATAAGGTTTCGGATGTTCAGTTGCTGTGTAGACAGAGTTACACAACTGAGCCTGGACATGGACTGACTTCCAATGCTCCCTAGAAGGGGAAAATAGATAAATAACAAAGCAGTCAGTTCTATATTCATACTTAGCCATAATTGCTTCATAAATGATGAATTCCAGCAGACTTCCAGTTGTGGTTAGAACATGAGTGTCCTCACGACGTACAGCCACAACACCAGTTAAATAAGAGAGAGGAAGGTATTTTTGGTGATGCATCCTACCATCTCTAAAGTGTTATTTCAGTTGAAGTACTAATCTTCACCTCTTCTGCACAATTTTATAGTCATTCTGCCCCTAGGGAGTCACTGCTTCCACAGCACAAAATTTGGCATCGTTTGTAATCAGGTCTGTCATCTGCAATTAAGTTTCCATCTGGAGTGGCATTTAGAACCAGCAACTTCACTGGGTGGATTTTGAAAGGGAAGCAAGGCAATCCTCTCTATCCTCCAACATTTTCATATATTTCAGGGAAATGCACTGATGAATAATGAAGATCCTGATATCAGTGTAAAACTCTGTGGGCAGTTGTTACCTTACATGAGGATAACTGAAAACTGGAGATCATTTGAGTGAGATGGAGTATATGTGTACATTACTGGAAGCCTCCACTTGCTAGTTGCTGATTTTCTCCCACCCATCAAAGACAGCTTTGAGAAGGCATGATGGGGACAAACACAACACTGCTGTATTCTGAGGTTTCTTTTTAAAGAACATATAGAGAAACTGGCTTGAGGAAAGTCCAAGAGCTGTTCAGGTACAACTTGCAAAACATAAAACCTGCTTTGCATCATCTCATTATCTGTGAGGTTTTCTGTTTGAAACCATTGGAATACCTGAGGCAAAGACACACCAGCCTCTGGAGAAGTTGAAGCACAGCCAGTGCATGGGTACTGGCAGAGTGGCTAATTCCTGAGGTGTTTTTTTGTGCCTGAAGGAATGTGTCTTCTGATCTTGCTTTAGTCATGAGTATTTTTTGATTCATTACAAATATGTATCTTACTGCCTCAGTCAGGCTAGTTTTAATAATATGACACTAAAGAGCTGAAAAATAGTCTGGCAATCCTTACCAGTCCTGGAAATAGTCTCTCTACTACGAAACAGTCTCCAGAAAATGCATTTGGGAAATACCAACAAAACTTCTCTAAGCCTGGGAAAAAACTCAAACAGCTCTGAACCTATAACTACTTTTTTTTTTCTTTCTTTTTTTTCCTTTTTGTTTTTCCCCATGCTTTCTTTATAAATTTTCTTTCTAATCCTTTTCCTATCCCTTCAGATTTAGTGATATTGATGGCAAATTATGCAGCCTGGAGAATGACATTGCAAGCTGGCAACCCATAACACGAAGCCACATGTTGCCCAGATGAACTAGCAGCAGAATTAACTAACACAGGCCAACATAGCATGATCCAGCCCTAGGAGCACTAGGTCAACATACTCAGCTTGTAGCTACACAACCTCGTGAATAATTAGCAGGTCTCAGTTTGGTTTTGGTGTGGTTTTTGTGAAGATGCCTTTTCTGGGTGTTTCTCTTTGCATATTTTTGTGGGTTTGCGTATTGCTTGCATATGAGTGTTTTCTGTGATTTTTGTGTCCTTCTCTGCATGAATCTGAGCAGGTATAAGAAGATATGTGCTTGTGTATGTTCATGTTTTCACATGATATGGAGCCAAATCAAAAGTCACAGATCTAAACATCACCACACCCAAACTTATTCATAGCATGGCTAATAAACGTGCCACATCTCAGCGCTCAGAAATGGTCTCAACATATTAAATTGTATGAAATCAGGAAGAGAGAGAAGATATTTCTTAAATTCCGTGCTCTCCTTTGCAGTTTTTGTTCATATTTTGTCTGTCTGTACCAATATATTTGGCTAGAAACAAGCAAATAGGCAGCATGTGGTACAGAACTGGAGGAACTTTTTAAAGTAGGGGTGTCAGAGGGATTGAGGTTTACATAGTTAAAAACAAAACATGATAAAAATACACATAAAAGTAGAATATCTGGAAGAAGGAAAAAAGTACATTTTAGTCATGAAATACAGTTAATCTGTATAACTTATGGCATGACATTAAAAGTCACAGTGTTTTCAGGATTTCATAATTTTTTAGAGAAAGAATAATGCACAGAAACCTGCTAAGTGTTCTAAGGCTCAGAAGCCACTAATTGACAGGGCAACAGATGAAGCCTCCCATAAAACTGCCTTTCTGTGGTACTGATCTGGATTTCATGCAAGCTTTAGATTATGAATCAGCTCTGACTGAGCCTAAATCCTGTTCATCAGAACTCTGGTGCAATGTAGAGCAATCCCTCTCTTCCTCTTGGGCTATAAACTTACCTCTCACTGTGTGCACAGCGAAGACGCCAAGCCAGAAGATGACCAGGAGAGGTGCCACGTGGAGTTTCATTGCTGGTGACTTCTGTGTCAAGGCAGAGAAGAAAGTGGCTGCTGTCAGGCCTCTTTCACAGAGTTTATATCTCGTCCTTCAGTGGTCAGTTCTTGTCTCACTTGAGGGGTGTCATGGGGGTGCTGACTATAAGTGGAAAACTTGAGCGGCGGTACTTTTTCTGGTGAGAGAGAGCCACCTCCTCTGCCCCCCCCAGCCTTCACTAGCCCCCCTGTGAAGGCTTTTCCTGCTCAAACCCTGCTGTGGTTGCACTTGCCTCTCTGTTGCAAGTGGGGTTTATTTCAAGCTGCAAAAAGTGAGAGCTCTTGTTCTGTAGTGGAAACCTTTCACAAAGGTTCCTGTCCTCTCACACCTCAAGCTGGAGAGGTGTAGCTAAGCCTCACCACGGAGGCACAGAGCAACATTCAGTCACCTCTTTGACCAATGGACCACTTCAAAGGGGAACTATGAGCTAAAGGATGATGGAAATAGGAACGCCTTGGCTTTTTCCATAGTGGCTGTAGATAGCTGGTCACTTTTAATGCATTGTTTTGGGGGGCTACCACGCCAATTTCCAACGTGTGATAGAGCTCATCAAAACTCTTCCCTTTCCCCTGTGATTTGACATGGGCAAAGCTGCTGTCTCTATGTGCTGGGAGAAGAGTGAACATACTTTTACACACAGAGCCAGACCCACTAACCCTCCTGCCAGACAGGCATAAATAAAATACAATGCTTTCAAAGAAGAATAAGAATTTATATTATTTTTTGGGGAGGGTGAGAGGGGTTGCTTTGTTTTTTTCTTTTTGGTGACATAGTCTTTCTAGTATGAAGGATGGAGCCCAAGAACATAACTAGGCAATCAGAGTGGTACAATTGATAGGAAAGAAGAAAAAAAGTTCATTGCACTTCCATGTAAACATGGTGTTGATAACAGGTCACCTCATTCCAGTTGTACCTCTATCAAAAGTGTCCTTTTCTGTGGTCTGTGCTAGTCCTGCTGCCCAGTTTTAGGTGTCCTTCCTGTGTTGTGGTCAGAGTTACTGGACAGCAATACTACAAAGCAGCAGTTTTGCACCTGCAAATATTCTTCAAGCAAGCTGGGGACCTCCAAGCCACACATGAAGCAGCATCTGAGCTGGTGGCATTGTCCAGAGCCTCTGAGGAGAAATCACTTCTCCTGCTTTACACTGTAAAGCATGTTTTTCTGTGACCTGTAGACAAAGCCACACATTGCTAGACCCATGGAGACCCTCCCAGGTCTGCTGTGACTAGATAAGCACCAGGCTGCCCCAGTGCCTTTGGTTGTAAGCAGTGGTGTAGGACAGCTGTCAGGGCAAAGCCTGGAGCAAGTGTCTACTCATGTGAGTCTGAAGTTTCTCCTGCACTTAGCTCCAGGCCTCAACTCAGCTGTTTACTTCCAGTTTTCTAAATTCTTGATACCATCCATGAAAATTACTTTGCATGGGGAACCACACTACGTGGAAGTCAATTCCCTAAGATTCCTCAGGCAAGTTAAGAGCAAGCTAAGAACTTAACTCAAGTGCTTGACTCCTAGGGTTTAATGGCTGGCCTGTAACCTCAGGGACAGTCTGTAGGTCTTGCAGGTACAGAACATGCTGCTGGGTTTGCTCCTGTATGCACACACATTCTCTCTTTCCTTTGGTTTGATTCTTTCATCTTACATTTACAGGGAAAAGCAAAGACTGAAGTAACTGGTAAGCAGATGTAAGGTACCTGCTGCTTTACTTGAGTGCCTGCTAAACCCACTCACAACACTAATGAAGCTGCAATGAAATGGAAGCCAAAGGTTCAACCAAAGCCCTTAAAGGACACACCTTATGCCATGTAGGGGATTGACCATATTGACTTCAGAAGTCTAGTTGAGTTTGTGTCCAAGCAGTGTAGCAGCCTGGTGTTTTTGTCATTGGTGGTAGAGAGGTTTTCTCCCCATTAAGAGAGGAGGAGATGCTCCCCCCACTTCTGCTCTTTGATATGGTAGGCACATGTATGTGTGTACTGACTGTCTACAGCTTTGAGAGGAGGGGTCACCTCCTGTATGGAGCATGAGCCAGCTCAGAAAAAGTCATTCCTTCCCACAGAAGCTTCTGCAGGTTGCAGATTCATGTCTGAGGTGTCGTTAGAAAGCCTGTTGCTTCCATCAGTTTTCCACCATTCTTAATGAGGGGTGGAAAAAATGCCCTATGGCAAGTTTCCCCCCTCTTTGTAGTTCTCATTTACTATGGCCTTTTGGGCTGTGGTTTGTTGTGGCTGGCTGATGTCTGGTGAAGAGGTGCAGACAGTGGACACTGCACGTGTGGATATGGAGCTGTATCAGTGCTTTGGAGCCTGCTCCTGTGCAGAAAACCCCAGGCTTTGAGAAAGTTTCCTAGGCTTTCTATATGACATGGGGAGAGGGTGAGACACAAGGCTCTGGGAGAGCACAGCAACAGCAAGCTCCTGCTTGAGGAGTTCAAGGGCTCTTCCAAGCCCTTCAGCCCCTGTTCATGCAGAGCAGACTGCTTCCATTGTTAGGAATAATATCAGTCTCAAGTGTTGCATCTTCTCATACTGTAGTTAGCTTTCAAAAAAAGAGAGGCCAAGATCTTCACAAATTAAGTAAATTCTTATGCATTCCTAGCAATGAGCATCTTTAGAGAACGTTCAGCAGCCCCTTGAACTTGAAGATGTGCCAGGAAGTCACTCACTTTTGAAGACTGAATTTGGGCATTAAGAGACTTTAAGAGGGGACCCAAGAACTGCAGCTTGGACACATCTGTCTCTCAGACAACTGCTTTTTTGGGTTGGAGTTGTCTCTCTCAGGAGATACATCCCTGTCTCTATTACCCACAAAGGCAATATAGACATATATCTAATGCCAGGCACATTAAGTGAGCAAAGTTAGGTGGGAATAAATCTGACCATAATGTATTTTGGGTTTACACTGTTCACAGATTTCTGGTTTTAGGATTTCCAACCATTGACATCCAGCTGTAATATTGGCATGACTTCCCTTCCCTCTCCTTCCTTTGCTTTTCATCACTTTTGCTCTGTAGATCTCATGGGTACCTGAGGTAACTGTTTATGTTCAGCCTTCTTCATTCATATTGTAATGGAACAGAAACAAACACGTTTGGTGCTCACATCTCAGCTGAGAAACAACGACTTTTAAGCTAATTTGATCACTTAAATCACATTTTTTAATAAGTACTCTGTTTTGTGCTCGTTTTGGCAGAACTCCTCCTTTAGAAATGTAACATTAACACTTTCTCTTAATCACAATAGAGTTTTTGCTTGCAGGCCATCTGTTTCCACCACCATCCTGCCAGCTTTTCCCTGGTCCTGCTAACACTCTCCTCCCTTGATGTGCTCTTAAACGTGCTCTTAAATTAGTTGCACCAAAATCTCCCCCTCAGTCACTCAGCTTGAAGTATTCAGGTATGTAAAATGAGACTGAGAATGATTTGTTTGTTTGTTTTAAGATGGCTCAACATGATTGTAGCATTCTGTACAGCAGAAGTCTCTGGTCTTTCCTTCATTCAGTGTTGTTTTGGGGGGATTTTTAGGTTTGGGTTTTTTTGAGTGCATAGTTACATGGTCACCCAAGAGTTTTACAAGATGACAACTTCAGTCCTCTTTATAATCTTAGTCTTGTGTGGTTTGGTTCTTTTTAAGATGTATACCAGGAAGCTAACTAAACACTGCAGTGCTATTGCTGCTGGGAATTACAGAGGTGACTTCCATTCTGTGAAGGCATCTAAATATTGTACCTGTTGAAACAGGAGCCAAGTACCTTTGGGAACTTGTGGAATACTCTCAGTCCATCCTATCACTTTTTTCTTTCTTGTTTCGTGTTTGTTTTCCTTTTTTTTCCTGCTTTCTCATCCTCAGTTCTCACGTAAAACAATGCAGATTTTGATTAGGACTTCTTTCTGTGTGTGCCCTATCTGTTGGATCAAGGATGTGGGAATCAAGTCTTATTCTTCTAGTTTCCAACAGAAGAATCAAGCCTATTGTGCAAGAAATAAATATACTTCTTGGTTAACCATGGATAATCAATGTCTGTAGACACTGGAGTTGGAGCTGAACCAGTACCTTGCTCCTGGGTAAACCTGAGCTTTCCTCAGAAAACTGAAGCATCATAGAATGGTTTGGGTTGGAAGAGACCTTTAAAGGTCATCTAATCCAATCTCCTTGCAGTGACCAGGGACATCTTTGTGTAGATCAGGTTACTCAGAGTCCTGTCTAACCTGTTTCCAGGGCTGGGGCTTCTCTGGTGTTTTACCACTCTCATCATTAAATTCTTCCTTATATCTAGTCTAAATTTACCATCTTTTAATTTAAAACCATCACCCCTTGTCCTGTCACAACAGGCTCTGCTAAAAAGACTGTCCCTGTCTTTCTTATAGGCCCCCTTTAAGTGTTGAAATGCCATAAATAAGGTCTCCTAGAGTCTTCTCCAGCCTGAACAACCCCAAGTCTCTCTGCCTTTCTTCACAGAGAGGTGTTCCAGCCATCTGGTCATTCCAGAGCATAATCTGAAGCCTCCCTTGCTAGGTTAACAAAGGTTCTCTTACTAC
The DNA here is from genome assembly GCF_000691845.1 of Merops nubicus. Lineage (NCBI taxonomy): Eukaryota > Metazoa > Chordata > Aves > Coraciiformes > Meropidae > Merops > Merops nubicus. The sequence goes on from NW_008588936.1 coordinate 12,716, forward strand.
GCCCTCTCAGATAGATCATGTCTCAGGATCCATCACCCAGAACAGTTACTCAAAGAAGCTGGAAAAGCTAAAGCTGTTTCTGAACAGCAGAATTTTGACCAATGGTCTGAGACAAATGGATCAACTGGGCTTGCTAGGGGGATTGTCTTGGCTCCACCAACCAAATTATCTTATAGATTCATTAATGACTTGGCTGCTAGAATAAAACATATACTTAAGAAGTTTATGGGTGACATGAAACCAGGAACCATTGTTGTCCTGTTAGAAAGGAAGATAGAATTTCATACAAGGTCAAAAATTGTAGGCTAGGTAGTCACTTTGGAGAAAAAGAACTACAGTTTACAGGAGACAAACCAACTGAGTCATTGGTGTCACACTACTTCACACAAATTTAACAACCCAAGCAGCAGGTTCTAGACAGCAGAGCAGGAAGCTCTGGATTCAACTTCCAGTCTTTTATCTGCTCATTCCTTTTGCCTCCACCCAAGAGTTATTCTACATTCAGCATGGGTTTTCATGTGCCAAAGAAAACTGTGCATGACCTCCAAATGCTTGAGGCTGTCTGGTTTGCACGTGCTGGCAGGTCTGCTGCATTGAATGTGCCTCTGCTACTGGCCTTTCCTCACAGTGGAGGCACTGTCTTGAGTCTCCTTCTGCTCAGATGCTAAGTTTGGGAAGATTCATTGGGATTTCTGCATTGTTTGAAAAATATAAAAAAAGTTAAGGGAAGACAGATGAATAATGCAAGATTCCTTTTTTTGAAAACATCACCTTCTTCAACTTTCCCACAGGGAATCCTTGGGATTTCTTTCTCCTCCCTCTCCCCCCCATGTAGATCATCTCTAAAAATGCAGTTGTCTAAAACAATAAATATAATTCTAAGCATTTTTAATAATCAAACCTTCGTGAGGTCCTATGATGGAGTTTAAGATGTTAACTCCTGTGGCTTCCAGGAAAAAAAAATTAACAGAGAAAGTAGGAAGAGATCATTCCAGAATCTTTGCAAGAGAAATATGTGGCTGTTTTGTTCAATGAATATATTTTTAGTTCCTTTAAAGAGAGTTATGTCTGTGGAATAGGTACTTTTCTACTTCATCTCTCAGGTGAAGAATTGTCACACTTTCTAACCACCCCACTGGTGAGGTGCATTTCCTTGCTTCACACTGGTTACTACAATCTGGCAATTTTGGGCCACAACCTGTTCCCCAAAGCGTTACAGAATTTCTTAAAACTGATCACAGCACTTGGTTCTCATGGGCCCTATGAAATGGAACGTGGCACTCGTGCATTTGTACCCTTCAACTACAGACTGAGAAGTGTTTTCCCTTCAGCTGGCTTTGTATTTCCTCAGCCACTTGCTCAGTGAGCCCATAAGAGCAGGAGAGTGACTGTGCAAATGAAGGCTTAAAGGATGAGGGGCAGGGAAAAAAAGAGCTCAGCTCACAGGGGCCTGCAGAAAACACCCACTCTTGGAAATGTTCCACTCTGAACTTTCTAAAAGAGAGGCCTTGGGGTTTATTCACTCTCTGGGTTTTTCCCACTCATCGTGACTGTGAGTATGAAAGATAAATGCACCAGTCTGTATTATTCACCTGAGCTCACTGCAGTGAGTGATGCCATGTGGGAGGCAAGAAGGGATGGGAAAATTTCTGCCCCTCTCCCCTCAAGTTAACATTCTTTTTATTCTTTGAATTTTCAAAGATCAGACTGTGGCTGCTAGATGCTGTTTCACTTTCCCTTTGCAAGCCACTTTTATCCCTCAAAGGGCTACAGAAACCCCCACTGTGCCTAAAAGCAATAAATTAAGAGCTCCCTCCCATGGCTTTGCTATTTCTTGCACTTGATTCAGCTGATTTCAGCATGGTCATGAGCCACTGTGTGTCTCCCTCATGGCTCAGCATGGTCACCAAAGCTTGCCAGCCCTGGTGAGCACCCTTTCCTCTTTCCTCACACACAAACCCAGATCCAATTAGCCAAATTGGCTGGTTCTGCCAGGTCAAGTTTCAGATGAGCAGCTTGCTCTCTATGCTTATATACTGATATGGGACACTGGTTTCTTCCATCCCCTTATACAACCTTCTTTGAGACAATTATTTTCCCTGTTTTCTAGAGAATGAAAGGGAGACTGATGATATCACACTATCAAAAGCCATTTGTGGGAATAGATGACCTAATCTCTGCTTGATGAGGCAGTTTCTACTTCAAAGTTAAGCAAGTATTGATGCAGCCCCACATTAAATGGGATCAGAGTCAGCTGATTGTCTCTAGTTGAGAAATTTGGGGACTGCCCTGCCTATTTATCCCAGTCCTTATCTTACCTGAGCTTTTCTCTCTCTTGGTCTACCTGTAGGGCTATTTTGCCTCCTCTCACCATCTCCAATCAGCAGATTCACTGTAAGTAATGACACTGCACTTGTGCAGTGCTTCTCTCCTGAGGTTCCCAAAAGGTTGTAAAAGTATTGGAAAGTATAATTAGCTCTCCTATCACAAAAAAAGAACATGGGTCTGGCCAGAGTAGTGCTGTAGCAGTGTATTGTTCCTCAAATTGGCTGTGGGGAGAGTATTGTAGCTCTTAGGCACCACTTATATTTGCTGGATTCCTGTGGTCTGAGGGGATAGAGCTCTGTTCAATTAGATGTAAAATAAACTGTACAGTCTGGGTCTCAAAAGCATTAGGAAATAGCTACTGTGAAATAAGTGGTAACTAGACTCTTGCCTTGAATTAGCAGTGACATTTTTCAGTGGTAATTTGCTATAGTTTTTAATGTTTAGGGAAGATTTGTATGTATGCTTTCCAGTTGGTGGTGAAGCCCACAGGAGGAGTGCAGACCTTGTGCTCCTGGCAGAACTGCAGGAGTTCCCTCCTGCAGAACCAGAGCTGGGAAGTCTGCAAACTCTTTGGCTCCCTCTCCAAATCTGTGTCTCAATCCTTCTGGCAGAGATGTGGCTGAGCCTCACATTCATGATTTGTTTTTCAGCTTTGAAGCACTCTTATGCTCTCACCTGATCTTTCATCTGTGCCCTGTGACTAAATATATCTCATTCTGGTGTTTTTCTTTGTGAGGGAGTGCAGGTCTCATTGCAAATCCACTCTCCAGCTCATCAGCTGGATCAGGGTCCAAAGCTCTGTCTGATTCCTCTAGGCTACAAGGACCCATCACCTTGGCACAGGGCAGGTGAGGCCAAAGGAAAGGGAGGTTGTGTAGAGCTTTTAGGGGACATTGCAAGTGGAGCTGGATGGAAGTAGCTTCAGTCTGGTCTAGGTAAGTCATAAATCCTTAATGGCTGATCTCCTTTATTACCTCATCTCTGGTGATTCAAGCTCTGCCTTGGGAAAAGAAAAGGTTGGGTTGAAAGGGCTTCAAACCTGGGAGAATTAGCTGGTGTGAAGAACCAGGGGAAAAGAGAGTTTGCAAAGGGAAGAAGCTGGCAGGAAAGTGTTAAGCCTCCTCTCCCTGGGCAGAAGGGTTGTTGTAGGGAGGAGAGAAGTGGATGGAGTTTCAAGGATTTAGAGATTTGGGTTGCCTTCAAGGGCAACCTGAGCTGGCTTGTTTTGTTATGTGCAAAGAAACTGCATTTTGTTGGCCATATTATGAACACTCCTCATTCTTCCCAGTCAGGGACTGGAGAATCTGATCTTGGTTGGACCTGCCCTGGCCTGCTGGTACCTCCTTGCCAGGTTGGAAGGAGGTGCCTTTTCCCAGCAGTGATTCTCTGCAGCAGTCTTTGTCATGCAGGAGGTCAGGCTGCTTGGTCTGCTGGTCCTTTCTGGCCTGAAAAAAACACTGAAAACCATTTCTCCTCAGCAGAGAATTGCCTTGCAGCAATTCAGCTTCAGCTGACTTTGGGCATGAACTTGCTAAAGCATCTTCACAGCAGGGGGAAGGAGGATCAAGTTCAAACAGGTGGGAATCAGGTTTTGTGCCTTCCTCATCCTCATGGCTGCTGTGCTTTGGAGGCTCCCTGTGTTCTGGCTGCTCTGTGTGGGTAGCTCTAGCTGGAGCCCAGCAAGGCAGGAAGGTTATGAGGCAGAACAGAGGTGGTTAAAAATCAACAGGGTGTACTAGCCAGAGATAATGTGCTGTGCTCTCAGAAATGGAGAGGAATGCCTGTCAGGGCTGGGTTTTTAAGGCCTTAATTTCATGTAACAACACCTGAATATGACACTCCCTCTTTTTATCAGATAACTGTTTAGGACCATCTACTTTGGAGTTTTATTTGCAGACAGTTGAGCAACACAGAGAGACCTGTTTCCCTTTGCTTCTTACAACAGCAGAGCAGAGTCACAATCCTTTCCACAAGGCTGGGCTTGATAAGATGCCAGCACCCACTGAAGTATAATTCATTCCT
>NW_008588936.1:17090-19409 GCF_000691845.1 Merops nubicus
CAGCTTTGCCTGCCTGTGCCATCATCATGCAGCCAAACTGCCAGTGGCTGAACTGCCCAGTGCAGACAAGGTCTGAGTAAGTCTGCAGAGCAGATTTCTCTGCACATCAGGCCCTGCAGTGCTGGAACCCTGAGCAGCAGAAGGGGGTTCTCTGGGCTGCCTCTAAGTGTTGTGCAAAACAGGGCTAAAGAAAACCTGACAGTGGATTTGGTTTCATTGTGTGGAGTCTGTTTCCCAAGGGCAAGGGTTTTTTTTAGGGGTGAGCAGGTTGAAAGGGTTACAAATCACTGCACTTGAAGGATTCTAGTTTCCTGACTGGAGCATAAGCAACTCATTTGATTTGGGCACAATAATAAAAATAATAAAGCATTTTCTTTGATTAGCTACACCATGATCTTATTTGTGAATGAGCTGGATGAGCTATAATGTCTTTCTAGATACTTTTGCAGCCCCTTTTCATAAACTTGGCCTGCTCCAGAGGAATTTTTCTCACTCTCCTCAATATGACAGTGAGATGAGGCCTGGCCACTAAAGGAACTGGAAGGGAAAAAAGACACTTGGCTGAAGCAGGGCTGAAGCAGGGTGGTTTTTTTCCAAAAAACACCACAAAAATATTCTGAAAAGTCTGGATTTGCTTTGTGCACTACTGATGTCCTCTTGGAACCTTTTTGCATGCTGATTATATTGGCTGTGTCTACCCAGTGAGGATCTAGCTACTTTCTTCCTCTTCTGCTCATAAGATATTCTGCTATATGATAAACTTTTCCAATCCTGAACTCCTAGAAGTTGAAGGTCCCCGAACCATGAGATTAGATTAAAAAAAAAAACACATGCAGTGCTTTTTTTTTTATCAAAAGAGGGATTTATTTTTCTGTGCTGAGAAACTGGAGGACTTGGAGTTGTTCTAGGGTATTTAGGTCATGTAGTATTGTCAAGATTCTCTTCAAGATCTTGAGGGAAAGATTTATTTCCCCTAGAAGGTTAAATACAACCCAAAACCCCCTTCTTCACCTCCATGGAGTGTGTGCTTACCTCCTGTGTGATATTTAGTCTAGTTATAAGGAAGAAATTTTCTACAATGAAGGTGGTGAAACAGGTTGCCCAGAGAGGTGGTAGATGCCTCAACCCTACAAACACTGAAGGTCAGGTTGGATGGGGCTCTGAGTAGCCTGATCTGGTTGAAGATGTCCCTGCTCATTGCAGTGAGGCTGGACTAGCTGACCTTTAAAGGTCCCTTCTAGCTCAAAACATTCTATGAAAGTTAGAAAATGTTACTGTCCTCCTTGTACTGGGAATTCTGGCAATTTTTAATGTCAGGTGACAAGTCCCTTGGGCACTGCTCTAAAATAATGCTGGTTTTAGGGTTTCCCTGATTCTTCAGCTGAGCATAGAGTTCTAAATAATGAACAAAAAAAATGAGATGAGAGTTAATCCAGCATGTGAAACTAAACCTAGATCTCCTCTTGCTACTTGAGCCTCTGACTCACTTTGAAATAACATGCTGACCAGAGATCTCATCCATAAAAACAACAGGGTGGCTTGACATATATAGAGGCACCCTAGAGCAAAAATATGCTCAAGAGGCAAAAGCTGGACAAGCTTCACAGTTTTTTGCTTTCATCTGATTCTCTTTGAGCCCAGGCTTCTCTGGGGCCATTGGCTGGTTGGTTCTTGCTTGTACACATCTCTAGCTCAGCAGCTGCTTCAGTGCTGGCACCTTTTGCATTGCTGAGTGGCAATTCCAGGAGGCATGGAGAGCTTGCTGTGGTTTTTCTGCTTGCTTTAAAAGCCTGAACTCCAGAGAGGCTTTGATCAAGGTGAGCTTCCCTTTCTACCCCTGCTTTCCTAGCTGTTCTCCACACAGCTCTGCAGCACTGCCAGGTTGTAAGCTGACCCAGTGGCTAACTTCAGAGCCCTAAGTGCTGTCAAAACTGTGCTCCCACCCCACCTGAAAGTGGTTGATCCCATTTTTGCTGATAATAAACAGGGTGGTTGGTGAGTGCACTCACTGGGCCGTTTTTACCAGAGGGTGCAGACCTTGCCAGTGAATTTTGGGATCCTATTCTGAGAATATGAAAGGCTGTCAGCTTATATAAAGTCTTATGCAAGAAATTATTCTAGGGAGAATTCAAAGCTGATTTTTCCTCCCACCTGTGGCTATCCATTACATTTTGCCTACGTGTTCTTTCCATGCCTTTTTTATTCTTTGGTGAACTTAATACCTAAACTCCTGAGCACATTAGTCATGCTCGGTTGCAGCCCCTAGCCCCTGTGCTTTGGTGCCATAGCTCTGTTATTACAGAAGCAGGACTGTCCTTT
>NW_008588936.1:19440-49013 GCF_000691845.1 Merops nubicus
GCCTCTAACTCAGCTCCTCTGTGAGCAGGAAACAACACCTCATTAATATCTTTTAGTGCCCAGTGATTGCTAGGTGTTGCTTTGTGGCATGTGAGGAGGAAAAGGCTCTTTTATGGTATTTGGCCTATCTCCTGGGTATTTATAGGTCTACTCTGCCTATAAATAAATTTGTAATGAGGATTGTCTCAGTGCAAGTTATTGATGGAGTTGGTGTTGAGCCAGCGTGGCCCCTTCTCTGAGCTGTCAAAGGCTGGGTTGAAGGGATGTGGTCTGTGCTCAGTGAGCTCTTGCCTGTCTCATGTGCCATACAGAAGATTAAAGTGATGATGGGCAGTGGAAATTTGTCTTTCAGGGCACGTTTGTATCTTGATGGAGAAGCTGGATGGTGCTGTGCTGTAACAGGAAAGCACAGGAGCACAGACTAACAGCTTTTGTGTCAGGGAGAGTACATAGGCTGATGTATGCAGCTGGAGCTGAGAAAATTCAGTTCAAAATTTCAATTCTGGACTCTCAGAACTGAAAATGATCTACAGATAAGGCAATGCTGGCCCAGAGTTCTTTGATGATAATAAATATGCTTAAGATAATAAGTTAGTCCAGCAGCTTTTTCACAAATGGTGCTCAAATTGAGATGAAGGAAAGTTCATCAGATAAAATAACTTTCTACCAGTCCCTCAGTAGAATCTATGAAGGACTGATTTTAAGTCACTTCAATTTTTCAATAAGCTTAAAATTGTCTTTTAATTCAGTTTTAATTACATTTTAATTCAAATTTAATTACATTTTTTTGTACTTGTATTTTCCCAAATCAAGACTTGTGGCAGTAACTGTAACATATTTTTATTTGCTTATTGTAATCAAATAAAAATATTTACACAAAATGGTGGATTTTTTTCTGGTTGGTTGGTTTTATGGTTGTTTTTTTTTTCCTAAAAAGGATATTCTGTAGCTGTGTATCCTTAAGTAATTATATAAAAATAGTTTTTTGTATTCTACTATTCCCATTGCAGCAGATTCAGGAAATGGTGAATGAAATATTAATATTTATGGCACAATTAACTTTCTATTTTCCATTTGTATCAAGTTAATTTGGGAAGGAGACTGGAACATAAATTCATACATGGAAAATCAACGTTCTCAATCACTTCTAACATGACTTAATGGGTTTTCCACAGTGAACAAGTTTTGAAATCTTCAGGAAAAGTTGCACCATACAGAATTCTGGGTAACAGCAGAGAATATGCCAATATAGAAACTCTGTAGGTGCTGACATTTGAATAGAAACTTTCTTAATTCTGGGAATGGTTTGTTGTACTTTATTTATACAGTGGGATATGATAATGTAGTTAAAAGTATTTCACCCCATTCTTTCTATAAAAAAGAAATTAACTGCTTACAAAAACTCACTGATTCAATAAATGACAGCTTTCAGTTGCTGGATTTATAGTAATATAGTTAATTATTAACATTTGTTGGTTTAATTTGTTCTGAGTTATAATATAGGCTCATTTTTAAAGTATGATATTGTAACCAGAGAAAGATTTGACTAAAATTAAAACCTCTATTCTAATACATGGAAGAATTTATTTTTCTCTCCCTCGTATACTTATAACAAATAGAAGTTTAAAAAAAGATAAAGCCACCTCATTAAACAACATTATTTGTTGAAATAAAAGAACAAGTAGTCAGCAGTGATTATAGCAAATTACTCTGGGTGGTTTGGAGTAAGAGCTCAGGTTTCTAATAGCAATAGAAATCTAGTTTTCCCTCATGTTGAAACTAATTTAAGAAGTTTATTTATTGCCTGCCTGTACTTTAAATTGCCAGAAGGTATTGAAATTCTGTGCAGGAGATGAGTGTTTAACTGCTGCTGGATGTATGGCTCTTCTGGGTGGGGACTTCACATGGCAGCAGGTTCTCTCCCACCTCTGCTGGCCCAGAGCAGGTTGGTGGCATGAGGCAGTGCCAGTGACTTGTGCTGCTGGTGGCAAATTCACCTCTGCTGACTTCCTTTTTTCTTTCCCTTGCTGTTTGTAATGTCACTCTGCTGCTTTGATCAAAGCAAGTGTTGAAACCTGTCTTCTTCAGCTCTTGAGGAACCATAACTTTAGCACAACTGATTTCATAAAACCAGAGCCCAGCTCCCTCCTGTTTAAAGAGTCAGTGTGGCAAAACGTCCCTCTTCACTCAGCAATCCAAACCAGACAATTAGCTTTGATACTTTGTAAAATGATTTCAATTAAAATGTGGGGTTTAAAAAAACTATTTCATGTAGGCTTAACAGAAATGAAACTAGACTTTGACTTACTTTTGACTGAAGTGCAGAAATAAGCAAAGAGGTTCACTAATGGATCCATTTTACTGCCTTAGCTCTACTAATTTATCCTGAACCAGGCTCTGCTCTTTGGCTAGTTGCCTTTGTTTTACCCCTTGCAAGCCAAATAATGTGCAGCCAACACCTATGACATGATCCTAACACATTTTTCTGTCTTTATGGCTTGTTAAAAGATGATAGCATTTGTGCTTTCCTTGCATTCTTCTTTCCTTCTTCAAATTATGACCAATTGTAATCAATCTCTATGGTTTTCTTCTATTTTTTTCTTATTCTTGGGCTCAGCAAGATCATTGGGTCAGGGTGTTGTCAGGTTAAGTTACCTTTGAAGTAAAAGATGGAACATTGGCAGAAATATTCAAGCTAGGTCATGTGCAAAGTTCCTTCCTTCCCTTGTTGTTCTTAATGTTGTGAAGAATTTATATCTGAAGGTGGTTTACTCTTCTTTTGTTCTTGAGGTGATTAATTGCTAGACAAGGAGTTAAAAGGCATTTTTGTAAATCCTTCTGTATGTTGGATTTGTTGGGTACTATCCAAGGCAGAGTCAACTGATCACTCCCAGTTCCAGAGGAGAAGGAATCAGCTGCACAAGCTTGAAGCTGGGTTGCATCTTTTCTTCTATACAACTTACATCAGTGTAGGTAATCCTTTAATTGCATTGCACATCTTGTGTCTGTCTGTGGTTTCATCAATTATTCAAAGCTATTGGCCTCGTGTAATTGCAACAATCCCTTCAGCTGATAGTTTTAGGAAGGATATTTTTGGCCTGGGGAAGAATTCTGTCATCACAAGAAGATCCAGCAACTCCAGTCTTGCACTAAGAACCACTGTGGCAGATAATAAACAAACATGTAACAGGAAAACACTCTGTGAAGGACAAGCCTACAACCAAAGTAAATAAGCTGAAAGGTCTATACCAAACAGACACCCAAAAACACAGCTGAAGGCAGAGCTGTCAGTATGACAATGAAGTTGTCACTGTGCCAGAGGATTTCAGGATATGCTGCAGGTCTATCTAAAAGGGCCAGTCTGTACTAGAGAACAAATATTGGGCATATTTACCTTTCCAGTGGATAATGTCCTTTTGTCAGCAGTCCATGGTACAATGGTTGTGCAGTTGTCACTGGTCATGAATTAACCAGGGCTGAATCTAGTGTGGGCTTGGGAGAGGGTATTTTGGCCCATTGTATTTGGCTCTGACAAGAACATCTGGTGGATCCCAGTGTTATCTTCTTTTTTAGTACAGGTGTTGTCTTCTCCATCATGGAGCTTGCATCTTAGCATCACTTGTATGAAGATGAAGTAATTGTTAGTGGTGTTTTGATTTGATTTCCTGTTCCATAACAGTTCTCCACCTGGAAGCTGTTCCAGCTCATTGTCCTGTTTCATATCAGAGAAAACTGCAGGGAAATGAGGATAGTGGTGGAGGAACAGGACTGTAAAATTTTGAAAAGAACCTCACATGCTTCTGAAATGCCATCCTAACTCCTGAAAAGAGTTTTGCATCACCTCCTTCCCCTCCTCTAGTCAGCAGCTCAGCGTGGGGCCACCTCTGTGAACTTCATCTCCCAGGAGCATCCGCAGCCTTGGCTGTCCCCTCCCTGCAGGAAGGGTTTGTCTGGTGCCCCTGGGCACTCCCCTGCCTTTGTTGGTTCACCTGTGATGATACCCAGTAAGAAACCTGTTTTCAAGCAGTCGGAGATTATTCTGCCTCAGATTTTGGGCAAAATCTCATCTTTCCAGCCCTTTGTGGCTTCTAAAGAGCTTATGGCAGGTAGTGATGATTTATTGTGTGTTGAGGGTCTTTTATATAAGGCTGTAGCAAGCTCAGATGCCTCCAACCCTGAATTTTAATCTGCATTATTTTAAAGTGTCTCCTTGATTTAAATAAGGAGCACTCCTAAATGGAATAAACCTGGAGATGTGTCATTTCTTCTGGGGGAAGTGAACCATTGTAAATCCTCACCGGGGCGTTGAACAGATTTGCTTAAAAAGAGAAAAATCAAACCCAGAAATGAACTTTCTTCATTCAATTCCTTCCTGCACTGGCACAACAGAGCAGTCAGTGGCTGCTGCTGCATCACCCAAGTTTCCCTGCCTGCAGTGGTTTTGCTTTCCTGCCTCCAGCAAGGAGGTACCTCCCCTTCCAACGCAGCAGAGCTATATTTAGCCCCTGCAGAGTGCACATTCCCTATATTTAGTGCTGTGAAAGTCAGACCAGCAAGGAGCTGTCTAAACTATGAGGTGTTCTGCAGTCCAGGAGACAGAAATAGAAACACAGCCACAAGTGCCTCCTTGGGCTTTCCCCCTCTGGCCAGGCAGCAATGACAATGAGGGGGGGGGCTGTGCAGGGCCAGGCTTTTTTAAAAAATACATCTCGTGGGATTCCTGACCAGGAAGAGCTGCAGAGCCCAGTGCCACTGGGAGGAGACTGAGCAGAGATGCTGGCTTGGTGCTCCTCCAGCCTCCCAGCCTGGTGGCAATGCAGTGGTGGTGGCTCTGGCAGGCTGATCCAGCATCCCTCAGTGCTGGGAGCACTGCAGGGGTGGGTTAGGCTGAGTTTTACTCCTCTGCCCTTCAGCTGTGTGGCTGTTCACATAGGATATGTGCAGAAATACATGTGTGCTTGGATATATCAAAGGGGTCCAATTCTCAAAGCTTGCCTATTATCAGCTTGGCAAGATTTGTTAGGCAATATAACACCATTTGTGAAGCCAGGTGATGTATTTGGGAGAGAAATGGAAATCTGGGGGCACTCTCCTTTGGGTTTTGCATCAGAGCAGGTGATGCAGCCCACCTCCAAAAGCAAACTTTAATACAAATTGCAAGGAGTGCTGGCATGGAGTCCCTTTTGTGCTATCAGAGAAAGCTAAGGGAGTTATCATAAATGGATATTTAATCATCACTTCAGCCTGCTTCTTGGGCACTGCAAGCCATGCAGTTGAATTCCTGTGTCAGTCAGAAAGCATCTTTTGGACACATCAGATGGATCTGGTTGAGAAAATCACTGCTGGGTTTTTCTTTTTGTTTTTTTTTCATTCAAGTCTGCAGAGTCTGCACCTTAAATTGGATTAAAGTTTGATCAAAAAGGCTGGTGCATTAGAGACAAGCCCCCATCAGGGTATTCCAAGAGCCTTGCAGGAGACTTGTTTCAAGAAGAAACATAAATGCTCTAGAAAGGAAAGTGTTCTAGAAGGTTCCTGAAATGATCCCCTGCTATCATAGCCACCAGGCCACACAATGACAAAACTTTCCTCAGCTGATCCTGTTATTTCCCAAAAATAGCCATGTTTGGTTTTTTTCTGTGTTTTTTTTTTGTTGGTTGGTTGGTTTTTTTCACCCCCCTCTACTCCTCTTGGGAGGCTTTTCCAGAACAGCACAGGTAGAAACATTTTTCTAATTTCCAGCCTAATTTTATTGTGGCTCATTTAGTCCCATTTATTCTCGTGCCATTTGTTCTTCATTAGTTCTTCTTCCTCCCCAATGTATCCCTTCTATAAATATACCTGGGTTAATCATATTTTGTGCCAGCCTTTGCTTGGCTGAGCTAAACAAGCAGAGCTCTTCAAATTGCACATTCTAAAAAGGTTACCAAGATTCAGGACTGTTGCCATAAAGTATAAATGCTTCCCTTTTTCCCCTTTTTTCCCCCTTTTTCTGTTAGAGAACATTGCACAAGTGGGGTTATTTAGGGCATGGGGAAAATCTGTCATTATGACTTATTGTGAAGTATGGCATTAGAATAGTTTTCTGAGACAGAATATTGCACTGAGAGAACAATTTTATGATGCAAATTGCCAGGTATTGGTCTAGATGGACCATTTGCCTCTTCTAATACCTTGATTTCTAATTTTTTCACTGCAGAATAGATTAGTTGCTATAGAGAAAATCATATTGTTGTAAGCCAAGGAGCATGACCTCAGAAAAGGATTGAAAACAGAGCAGCAAGAGCAGTGGAAAAAAAAGCAGAGCCTACAAAACATGTTAATATTTCCTAAATTTTCTGAGAGATGAAAGAACATATTAAAAGCTTTCAAGCCAGCATTCACGTATTGGTTGCTTCTGGTCCTTGGAAAGGGGAAAATGTTTCTAGCTTTGTGACAGCATCCCAGACTGGCATGGGCCCTCTCTTCCTTCTGCCTCTGGATCCTTGTTCCTCGTGCCTCTGCAGGAGTTCCCATGCAGGTAGGGGGTTGCCAGTCATGGCTTTTGACCATTCCCTTCAGCTGGGCACCAGCAGCATGGAGCTGGCAGGCAGTGCAAACCCAGCTTGTGGAGGAATGAGAAGAGGGAAGTATCTCTGAAGGGGAAAGCAGAGGTGGTGACTGAGAATGAACACCTAGTCCATAGCTACTGCTGTCTGTGGAATCATGAAAGCTGAACTGTCCTGGGATGGGAGGTGTTTGCTGCATGCTGTGGCCACAAATCACAGAAAAATCATAGAATCACTATGGTTGGAAAGGACCTCTAGGATCACCAGGTCCAACTTTCATCCCAACATCTCCCTCAACTCTAGACCATATGCTACATCTCATTTTTAAAACACTTCCAAGGATGGTGACTTCACCACCTCCCTCCTAGTGTCTAACCACTCTCTCAGGGAAGAAATTCCTCCCAATATCTAATCGAAACCTCCCCTGGCAAAACTTGAGGCCATTTCCTCTCATCCTATCATCAGTAATTTGGAAGAACAGACCAACACCAGTCTCACTCCAAACTCCTTGTAGACTAAACCACCCCAGTTCCCTCAGCTCATCCTCACAGGCCATGTTTTCCAGCCCTTTCACCAGCCTTGTTGCCCTTCTCCAGCTCCTCCAGGTCCTTCTTATCCTGTGGTGCCCAAAACTGGACACAAGACTCAAGGTGAGGTCTCATGAGTGCCGAGTCCAGGGGCACCATCACCTCCCTGCTCCTGCTGGTCACACTGTGATGACAGGCACACAGCCCATCCTGCAGTACTCGAGCTCCAATTTACCCTTTATTTACCCCACAAAGCACACTCTGATTTGAGCATCCATTGACTTACACAAGCATTAAGTGTATCCACAAAAATATATCTCTCTTGACATCCTTTGGCCCCATGTTCAGGACAATGCTTTGATTAAAAGGGGAGTGAAAGGCCATGATTTTAGCTGGAGGCCAAAAGCTGCTAGAAAGGAATGGAAAGGGAAAGGGATTCCACGCTGAAGGTAATTAGAGAAGATGAAGTACTTAAGTGAATGCTTCACTGCACTTCAAACTAATGCCAAATTTCACTGGTCTGGGAAAAAAAGCTGAAATGTTGCTGCTCAGATTTGTGTTCATAATTTTTTTACGTGCTACTAAATGACCCAACTTACTTTGGTGTGGGAACAGAATAATAATGCTCCAATCAGTGTCCTGAAGACTTGGTACAAAGCAAGGCAGCTCTGTGCTGTGTGACAAGACAGCACGTGAATGATTTAATGTCACCTCACTGGTAGATCCAAGAGCCAAAGCAAATGGAGGCCTTGTTGGGCAAACAGTGCCCAAGAGCTAGTCCCAGCTCCAGTAACCTGGAGTCTGAAGAAATATGGCTGAGAAACAAGGGAGGATGTGGCTTTGATCTACATGGGAGGTGAGAAGTGACACCAGCCTGGTGTGACGTGGGAGCACGTGCTGCTCCAGCAAGCATTCAGGGCTCACAAGCAACCTTGTGCCCTCCTCCCATTCAGTCTGCACCCATCTACACAGCTTGGCCTTCACCTGGGCCTCAAGACTGTTGTTTCTCTGCATCACGTGGCACTAAAGCCATGGTGAAAACTAGCCCTGCTCAGGTCTGTTGCCAAATTCCCAGTGACCCCAACGAGGTCAGGATTTCAGCCTGGCAAGCTTGTCAGCAGTACCATCCTCACAGCCATAGCCCAGTTGGCCAAGAGATGGAAAAACCTTTATGATTTTCCTCTTCATGTTCCTAGTTCACCTGCTAACTAGCTACTGAGCACGAGCTGCCCTTTTTCTGTCTCTCAGGTACTTGTTTCTGTTGCCAAAACATCTCCCTCCCTGGCAGGCGACATGAGGGAGGATGGTGCCCCTCTCTCCTTCCCCAGATGGTCACCGATGTCTCCTCCTCAGCCACCAACTGCTCCATGTGAAAAGATTCATGACATGAGTGTTGACATAGTGAGAGGCTGAGAGATTCCCTGGCTTGTAGTACTGTCCTCAGCCCGACCTTCCTCTTCATCTCTGTTTTCACTTGCCGCTGGGGGTGGAGGAGTGTGGCCATGAGTCATCTCGGGGGCTGGTGACTCAGATTTTCAGGCAGGGCTGTCAGCATGCTGAGGGTTTCTTGAGGCTCTGCCCAAGTTCTCATGCCCAGAAGCTCAGCAGAGGGAGGGGACTCTCTCCAGCAGGGGTACGCGCGCGGGTTTTCCTCACGGTGGTTTCTAGCCCCCACTTGTCTTTTTTTCTCTATTTCATTGTTTCTTCCCTTGCCAGTAGCTTTTCCCTCCCCCACAATCCACCCCTGTGCTTTCTAGTTCCAGCCTGTGAGTTTTCCATATATGCTAACATTTTCCTCTAGCATCTTGTGCTCTCCTGCTGCTCGGAGAGAGCCCACTACTATTGACTGTCTATGTGACACGCTGCTCCATCACAGCTTGAACAGCCTCTGCTGCTGTGATTTAGGTTTTGCTAAGAAACACCAAGTCCTTCTGAGCTCTCAGTGGCTGAAGTGTACACGCTGCTCTATGTCATCCCTCGCCGTTGGTACCACCATGGGTTAAATGGGCTACTTGCCAAATGTGCATCTGTGGCTCTTAAAATACCACCCAGTCCCCAGCTGAGGTTTGGGTATCATCCATGGTGACTGGCTGAAGCAGCTGCTCGGCCCAAGCATCACTCCTCTTGTTTGAAGTTCACCTTCACATCAGAC
Organism: Merops nubicus; assembly: GCF_000691845.1. Classification (NCBI taxonomy): domain Eukaryota; kingdom Metazoa; phylum Chordata; class Aves; order Coraciiformes; family Meropidae; genus Merops; species Merops nubicus. Next base: position 28,665 of record NW_008588936.1, read on the forward strand.
TATGGTATCAAGAAGAAGCCTTTATGGGACCTCAGGGAGGAATGGCAGCTAGGAGGTTGTCCACACCTGAGGGAGGGTCTGCTCCAAAAGGTGGTGGTGTGAGACAATCTGAGATGTTCAGTGAGAAGCTGCAGGAAGAATTCTTCTTGGTGTATAAACCAGTGGGAATACTGGAAGGAGAACCAAATGAGATGGATGTGTGAGAGGTGGAATATGCTGGGGAAACTGGGAAAGAGGATGGTGTTGCAGGGTAGCAAGAAGTAATGGAAGTAATTCTCCCCAGCTCCTTTGAACAGGGGATTATTCTGGCATTCAAAAGCACCAAAACTTAAACACACATAAAAAGAACTTGTTTTCATCATAGAGTGTGTGCTGGATGTGTTGGCAACGTTCCATTGTTGCTCTGCATGGCTTTTAGCTGAGGTTACCTAGAAACAGTAAGGCACAAAAGTGTTTCACTCTGACTGAGTCCTAACCATGGGAGAGTTTGTACAGAACCCAAAAAGAACCGTGGAGAAGAATGGAGAGCTGAATTCTTTTCCTCAGATTTTTTAGTTTCTCCTTTATTTGTAGACCTCTAAAGTAAAAAACAGAAGGAAGTGATGCAAACAAGTTATGGTTTAATTCCATCCTACTTTTTCTCTGATTTGTTTCCTTTTCCCAGATTGAAAAGCAAAAGAGAGAAAGGAGAGATGGAAGTCAAAAATAATTAAAAGAAAAGCTAAATTTTTAATCTCACTACAAATATCCTTTATAATTCCATTTTTTTAAAAGAAAATCAAGCTTTTTTGTGTTTATTGGAGAAGAAAACCAAACCAACATGAACTGAGACTTTAAAACACTCTGTGCCCAGCAGAATGAACAAATGGCTCCTGCTTTCTGCATGTCTTTGCTTCAGTAGGTTTAAAGATGCAGTATACATAACAAAGACATAACAGATACACCATTTCCCAAACTGGAGTGTGTCTCACATTTTGTGTGATGGGTTAAAAAAATTTGTTATTTCATCCAAGCCAGCTCATGCATGGATAATAAATGAGCTGCTAACAGGCTATCAAGGATGAGAAGCTGTTCTGCACCCTTCGTCTACTTATGAAGTCTAAAAAAGAGTATCAGGCAATCAAGAAAGCATATATATATATAAAAAAGTTCTCAGATCAAAGCATCCTTGAAAAAAAAAGCCATTTGCTGGAATAAAGTAGCTTCCAAAAAGCTCTGGCTGGTTGCAGTGTTAGTGAAGCCAGGCCCCCTGGAAGCTGCCAGTCGAGTTTTGTGTCTTTTGGCACCTCTGCAACCTACGTAAATAGCTGGAGACCTTTCTGCAGCCAGGAACAAGTGAGATGAGAAAAGGCTCTGTTTCTAAATTTGAAAAGAAAGCTGTAAACAACAGGCATGCTGGTTGGAAGTATGTCCGGGGACTTCAGGAGTCTGCCCTTTGGCCCTCTCTGCAAGCAAGGTCAACTTCCCCTCTGTTTTTCTGTAAACATAGACCCTGCCTGAGCACAGCCTGGGACTGCTCTTTCCTGAGGATGAAATCCCAAACTGGGAAGAGGAAACTTATCCTGGTGTGATCAGAAGCCTCACACCCCTTTGCTTTAATAAGGCATTGCCTACCAATTTTCCAGAGTGGCTGTCTTAACAATATGTGGTCCTGCTGTGCAGTTCCTCTGCTTAAATCTAGCCTTTGAAGAGGTCAGGCAGGATAATTTTTAGGGGAAATCAAAGCAGTAAATAAAGACCTTAAGCTGTGGGACGTGGTGCTAAGATAAGCAAATGGTAATTCACTACAATGTGAGTGGTACAAGAGTACCACATCCTACCCTCGTCCAGAACCACCATGTATTTGACATCTGGCCAAACTGTATGAATTTGTAACAGCTATTAGATGTTTTTGCTGTTTCCTAGGGCTATTCAAATGCCAGCCCTATTTCTGACTTGCTTGAGCTCTGCATGCTCCACAGAGTGGGCTGCAGATCCTGTTGATGGTAGAGCTTTAACCACTTTTGATCCAGTCAGGAGAGAGCAACGTGGTCTGCTCAGAGAAGCAAAGCCACGTGTTAAGCTGTCTTTTTCCAGATTTCCATTATTTAAAGAGTTAGGGGCTCATTTCAAAGTGTTTTAGTTTGTTCCCAACTGGAAATTTTGCTACATGATTTTGTAGAGGTGTTTGTATCATTTCAGAGATTCATTTAGGTTTGAAAGGACCTTAAGTGCCACATTTACACGTTTATGTATCATAAAAGAAACATAATCCAAAAAGACCACTGAGGACCTTTCCAAAAAGACCACTGAGGATCTTTCCAAACAGTGTTCTGTCAATGGCATTTTAGTGCCTTTAGAAAAAAAATGGTTGTATAGTACACTAGGACCACAACTGAAGGCTGTGTCTGCCTGGGTGGTGATGTGTGTTGGTGAAAACTGGAGCTGAGCTGGCAGCTGCACGTGGTGCTTTTCACACCTCACCAGCTCAGAACCACTGGAACGACCTTTCAGTCATTCCTCCCTGCAGGCAAGGTTGTGAATTCCAGGGAAAACATAAACCAATGCCTAATCCCTCAACTTACTCCAGGTACTTCAGTTTATTAAGCCTTTTGGCTGATCTTTTGCATGCTTTCCTAGTTCAGTGAAGTGACCCTTCCAGGTTTTCAGAACTTTACAGGGGGGGCTCTAGCTAGAGGCACTTGAACATATTTGCTAATATGTTTCAAATACTCTTCTTGAGAGTCATTATCTTATCAGCTTTCTACTTCCATCTGTGTAAAACAAAGTAGCAAAAGGGGGGGGCTCTAGCTACAGGCACTTGAACACATTTGCTAATATGTTTCAAATACTATTCTTGAGAGTTATTGTCTTATCAGCTTTCTAATTCCATCTGTGTAAAACAAAGTAGCAAATGGTCACTTTTCATACCCTTTTTTGAAGAAAAAATTTGGTCTAGACTTGATGTGGGAGAGAAGGTTTAGCTCTATGGGTCACCAAACCATTTGTAGTGGCCCTTTCTGTTCTGCTCTTTGAAAGGATGCTCCTTCTTCCATTTGACCAGTCCCATTTACCCACCTACTTTTTCCAGAATCCACAGCCCATGTATCAAAAATGATCCAGGAGTATTTAACTGTTTGTGTGAAGCGTGTTTTCCTTGGAGGTCTCCAGCCTGTTTTGCTTTTTCTTGTCTTTCCCATGGTGTTCTTGGAAACGTCATGAGACTGTTCATTGATTGTACTATCACCACAAAACCCTCAACTTTATTAAGAGTGTGTAGTAATGCTTCATAAGATACACAGCAGAGTCTGGACACTAGAAATGAAATCAGTTTCTCTCCTTCACAAGTGAGCACTGTTCTTCCTGTTCTATAGCCAAGAGAACAAGGCCTTGAAGAGCCTGACAAACTATAGCAAAACCCAGTTTATTTTCTGAATGCATTTTTGTATTCACATTCCTCTGATGCTGTGAATTACAACATGCTTAATTACCAAGTAGCAGTGTTCTTCCATGCAAGAATATTTTGTTCTCAAATCTTCATCACTTCAAGTCACAAGAAATAACTGTGCAGATGAAAGAGCTGTTGCTTTAGAACAGCTGTTCAAATGCACATAAACACCCTGCTGAAATGGCTCTGGCTATTTTGCATATGATTTACATTAGTAAGAGGTCTTAATAACAGTTTCTAGTATGAAATTTCAGCTTGTGCTTACAGCAAGTGCTAGTACAAGTTGTGGTGGGTTAGTGGTGCCAGAATGCTGTTCTGCTGAGGTACCTGCTGAGAGTGGAGGTGGCTGGGGGAAAGCTGCCTCAGGGCATGTAATGAAGGACACTTCTGACCTGTTGCCTAATGATTTTTAACTATTTTAGCTTTAGATTTTATATTTTAGCATTCCTACTTCTATTACCTTCCTAACGTCCTCTGTGCTGGGCATTAGGATGGATTTGATTACATTCCTGGGGGAAGTTTCTCTATTAGCATAGCTGATGCCCTGGGTTGGTTGGTTTGTTTTAATATAAATTATTCTCTAATTTATATTAAATATAAATTTGTTTAATATGCTTGCCTTCATGGAGGTACACCAGTGAGCAGTAGATGATGGTTTTGCCAGAGGTTCTTTAGTTTGTAACAGAAAATGTTCCTTTAAGTGTATATTTGATATCTGACAGTTGCTCAGTGTTATCTTTTGTCTCAAGGAAATTAATTTCCTAGGTCTAGTAAATTTAGTTTGTAACTGAAAATGTTCCTTTAAGTGCATATTTGATATCTGACAGTTACTCAACGTTATCTTTTGTCTCTAAGGAAATTAATTTCCTAGGTCTAGTAATACAACACAAAACATTCATCAGTAGAAGTATAAAAATTTTAGTAGTGTTACTGCAGCAGTGCAGCTCTACAGTTGTCAACTTCTGTCTTAAGTCCAGGTTCAAAGATTAAATATTTCTCATTTGCTAATGCTAATTGGTTGGCTTTTTTCAACCTTAAAGTAATGATTTGTGAACAAATACTTCAGGGTGAAGACTGATCTCAGCAGGGAGTTTGTGAGGCTGAAGAGAGAGAGAAATGTAGGGGCTAGTGGCTGGGGAACAGCATATTGTGTGTTTGTCAGGTATCACGTGGCTGGGTGAGTGAATACTCCCTTCTATTTGACCCAAAGTAATGAAAATAATGGTTCTTACCCATTTCTGTGGTAGTACTGATTTTTTCTACCTGCAGACTGATAGGTAAGACTGTCTTTTACACAGAATGGGAAAGGCAGTTTAATGCCTTCTTGCATAAGGACAATACATCCATCTAAACACACATTTTTCTGTGTTCTGGAACTTGCAGCTGTTGCTATACCAGAGATGCCAAGTGGGTTTTTTTTTTCTGTGATTTGAATGATAGTTTTTCTGGGGCTCCTGGTTTTCTGAAGAGATGCAACCTTGGGAGATGATATCCTTCAAAAGTTTTCTTGGAGAGTCAGTCAATAGGAAAACTGCACTTCCCAGGGTGTTTTGCTTTTCCAAGTGATAACAGGAGTTGTGATAATGAGAGAAGTGCAAAAAAGTAGAGAGTGAGGGGAATTAGATTATCACTGTGTGGGGTCAGGCTGTGTCAGGACAACAGAGGGACAGCAAGAGAGTGCAGACCTCTCCCTGATTGCAGCCTGAGCCTTTTATGGCATCTAAAGTCCTTGCTCCTTCAGACAAGTGGTTGCTAATGCTGAGGCCCCACACAGATCCAGGTAGAGCTCATGGAGCAATTCTGTGGAGTCCCAAGATTTTGGAAAGGGCATTCTGTGTTTTAGTAAGTCAAAAAACAAAGAAATCCATAGTCACACCCAAAGAATCTGCTTGGGCAGGCTGAGCATGATAAATAAGAATGTGGCAGAAGTGGGTAGAAGTTAAGAGAAAAAGCATTTTGTGAGGAGAGGGGATATTACCTGTGTCAAAGGGAGAAGGTAACAAGAAGATAAATTTGAAGGATGGAGGACAAAGGTTTACTGGCCAATGATTGTCAAAGAAGAATATGCTTGTGCAGTTTTAGTTTGATGAGCTCTTAGACTGGCAGCAAGGTATCTAGCTATTTTACTTCAGCAATCTAGATGAGGTCAGCAGTTAATCTTCACCTAACAGTCAGCCACTGACACTGTGATAAGTTAAAAAAAAAAAGAAAGTGATTTATTGAGAGCAGAACATCACAAGCAAGTGTCAAGGTAGAAAAAGAACAAAGAGACTGAGAAATCTGCAGCTCCACATCCCCAGCAACCTCTTACAGCACCTGCCTCTTTTAAGTGAAGGATGTTATGTGTTTAAACACACTTAGATCCCCAAAGAAGCACAGAGGTGCCCCATGGCATTTGCCAAAGTGTCCAGACAAGTGAAGTAACTTTAATTTCCTTAGTTGTATTTTGGATACTCAGCATTTTTTAAAAAGCTAAAGTTGGAAGGTCAGATGTGTCCCAGTCTATTTCCTGACTAATGTGTAACTGGTCGTGAGTATTGTTTAATCATTTTCACCATATTTATGGCCATGATACAGCATCCATGCCACAGGATTATTTTTAAATGGACTGGTTTTTTTGTCTAAGAATTTCTAAAGATTATTTTCTGCCTATCTTCCAGTTCTCATATAAAAAACATAAACAATACAGGGTGTTGTAACAGTGATAGGTAAAGTCCTAATTGATCTGAATCTGGCACTATGTCTCTCATGGTGCCTACTGTGATTTCCTTTCTCAACAGTTATCCCTCTCCTCCAGAAGGATTTGATTTTCCAGTGGTTGCTTAGTCATGCTTCTTCTTATAAATATTGGGTTAGACTAGGAAAGGAAATGAAACCTCACTTTTAACAAAGGTGAGCAGTCGGACAAACCAAGTCCGTGGTACAGAATGCACAGATTCAAGTCAACACAGGCCTTAAACACAAAACTTAGACCTATTGCTAGGTCAAAGTGGTAGTTTTTAACCTTCCCTTAGCCATGCAGTTTAGTGAAAGGAATTGGAAAAAATGTGTTACACTGACACTAGAGGAAAAAACATTGCTTTTTGTAGGGGACCATCAGAATTTTAGGGTGTTTTCTGTACACAAGCACAAGATGAAATGCATTCTGCTACCAAAGACAAGAGTGAAAGCTGATAAAATTCTGCTGACATTCTATAGTATGCAGTCAATGAAGCAAGAACTACCACTGGTGAAAGAATTGCAGATATTAGTTTGAGTTTAATGAAGAGAAAAATGAATGGCTTAGGGTGCTGGAAAATACTCTTTTTAATTATTAATCTGCAAGCTAGTTTAGCTTGTCAGAAAGAACATCCATCTGTCTGATTTTTTCTAGCTGTGGTCCCATTTTTCCAGCAAATTTAAAACAAAGTATGGTATCACCATGCTTAATTAAAGGCTGTTCTTACATTCCATATGCTTTGTTCAGAGCTGAACGATTTGAGGGGTTTTCATTCTCCTGCCTCCAGCCAAGGTTTCTCATCTTGCTAGTCTGGATCATACTCAGACATGCAGTTTAGGTTCTAGTTCTGTTGTAAGGTAAGTTAAAATGCTTATTGCTGTCCCTCTGGCAGTGGTGAGGTGTCTAATTATGAATGCAGACTAGAAGGAATATGATTTGGACAATATTTATGTATATTTATGTACTCTAGGTGGTCCTGCTCTGGCAGGGGGTTGGACTAGATGATCTTTCGAGGTCCCTTCCAACCCCTATGATTCTATGATTCTATGATTTAAATTTGCAGGTTAGGTTTGGATGTTTAAGCATTATTTATACAGTGTCCCAGTGCAAAACCATCTCATAGTGAGCTAGGCAACCTTCATCATGTCTCCAGAGTGAATTATTCATATTATATTAACAGCTAGGCCATAAGAGGGACAAAACAAATGGAAAGCACAGAAGAGGTATAGGAAGGGTTATGGTGGCTGCTAAGAGGTCTGCAGCACTTGATCACTAGTGGCTGTGTAAAGCTGTAACTCAAAACAGCAGCAAACAAGCTGCTGCCACAAGAAAAGGCCCAACTCACAAGCAGAATTTTGTTTTATTGCTGGATTCATTTGGGTGTTAGTCTGAACTATTTATTCCCCTATAGAATTAGCTCGCTCCTCTGATCCCCAAAACAATGTTCAGATGTAATGAGTTCAAAGAGAAACAAGGGAAAATTTCCAGGAAATCAATCAGGTCACTTACTTTCCTTGTGGGACACAGAGTGGTGGGTTCTGCAGGCAGCTCTGGTTCATCAGCCTGCCCCCAGCAGGGTGACAAACCTCTGCAGCCACTCCTTGTGCTGGAGCTGTGCCTGGCACCACTTCATTGTCCTCCATCCACAGCCTTGGCTGCAAAAGCACAGCAAGGCAGCCCGAGCTGGCAGCCACTCTGGGAGCTGCACTCCTGCCACAGAAGCCTGGAGATTGTCCTTTCTGAGCTGCCAGAGGCACTAATCAAATCCAGAGCTCCTGACATGCCAACAGGCTTGAAAGACTGTCCTGCTGGTGGGATCCCCAGTGTCTGTCAAAGAACTCTTAGGCCCTCGGTGATGAAGAAGAGTGGGAAATTGTGGTGAAGTGTGAGTCAGGCAGCAGTACAAGCCAGGGAGGAGGAAAATGAGCCTGAGAGAGCTGGATTTGTGTTATAATTGATGCTGTTGAATAGTGCTGGATAATACTTGTTCTTTCTGCAAAGTCACTGCGGGAGGCAGCTTGAAAATGCAAATGCTGTCTGTCTAGCTGGCAAAAAGATGCAAGTTGAGCCAGCTGCATTCCAGATAGAGCACAGCAGTACCTGCATGTGCTACTGCTGCTTTGGCTCTTGGAGGAGACACGTGGAAAAGCCCAGGGGGACACAGAAACCTGAGTGAAGCAGAGAATGGTGGGCACCAGGTGCTGAGTTCTCTCTCTGGAGCCTGTAGGCTTCCCCTGCCTGCCACAGAGATCAGCTGCTCTGACCAGCTTTCACTCTGGGGCAGCGTGGAGCTGGCACAGGCCACTGCTTTTCCAGGGGAAGGCACCTAGAAATAGACTGGGGCAACAGCCAACCTGAGAACATCAGTTTGCTGAGAAGCTTGGGAACCTATGATACACAAACAGTGCTCCTATCCTCATTCCATGAAAACTTCCTGAAGGCATCTTTCAATCAGGATCCTTTAAAATGGGTCATAAAGAGGGATCTGAAAGGTCCAAGGAGCAAAGAAGGTGCTGAATGACATGGGGTGGATTTACTGCCATTAATCCTAGAGGTCTTCATGTTATTACTCCATGTTTCTAATTAAAAAAAAATTAGTTACAGCAACAAATTTTAACGTTGGGTTCTCAGCAGATCAACCTGAATGGGGGAAGTTGGTGGTAAGGCAACAGGCTGTAGGAACATTTGGGTCTTTCTGGTTGCAAATTTCCACTTGGAAAGGTGTTTACTTCTGTGTGGTGGGTGGTGCACATACTTTTGTGCTTTTCCTGGCTGCTGTTTGTGTAGCCTCACAGCACAATAAGAGGAATATCCTAAAAAAAACCCAGTTATAGTAGTGTCTGAGGTTGGGCTGTGTCCTAGATACAACCTTCAGTGGATTTTTTCTGGGTGGAGAAGGGTTGTGAAGGAACTGTTCCTCTGTGGCAAGCAAACGTGGTGCTGTTGTAGTTTGTAGACTGGCTTGTAGGATGCATTTTGAGTCCTGTGGGCATCCTAGTTTTGACAAACAGTGTAAATATTTATGGATTGTGCTTTCTTCTCACTCTTCAAATGGACTCCTTCAGGAGAGAAAGAAGGGGGTGTTCCCTGCTTTGCATGTAATCAGCAGGATGTGAACTGGGTTTTGACCATGTGAGGGATGAACCCATCACATGCAGAGATTTATGGGCAGCCATGACATGACCTTCAGCTAAAGAGAGGGGGACAGGGCTATGACTATGCCACGTAATGCAGCACTGCAGACTGTATTGATTAGTGCTGGTAGAAAGGCTTAATTTGCTGATAAATCATAGAATGGGTTGGGTTGGAAGGGACCTTAAAGATCACCTAGTTCTGACCCCCCTGCTGTGGGCACAGACTCCTCCCACTGGACCACGTTGCACAAGGCCTCATCTAACCTGGTCCAGAACATATCCAGTGATGGAGCTTCCACAAATTCCCTGGGCAACCTGTTCTAGTGTCTCACCATGCTCATAGGGAAGAACTTCCTAATTTCTAATTTAAATCTACCTCCTTCCAGTGTGAAGCTGTTATCCCTTGTCCTATCTCTACAAGCCCTTGTAAAAAGTCCCTCACCAGCTTTCTTGTAGACCCCCTTCAGCTCCTGGAAGGCTGCTGTAAAGTCCCCCCAGAGTCTTCTCTTCTCCAGGCTGAAAAACCCAAACTCTACCTGTCCTCATAGAAGAGGTGTTCCAGCCCTCTGATCATCTTCTTGGCCCTCCTCTGGACCTGCCCTAACAGGTCCATGTCATTCTTCTGCTGGGGACTCCAGGGTGGGGTCTCATGAGAGCAGAGTGGAGGGAGAGAATCACCTCCTTTGGTCTGCTGGTCACGCTTCTTTTCATGCAGCCCAGGATACCACTGGCTTTCTGGGCTGCACTTGCACATGGTTGGCTCATGTTGAGCTTTTCATCAACCAGCAGCCTGAAGTCTTTCTCCTCAGGGCTGCTCTCAATCCATACTCACAATGTACAGGCCCTTCAGCCTGACCTCAGTACCAGGGAAGAATATGGAACAGTTCATCTTGGGGGTGATTATCTTCCAAGTGTGTGACAACAGGGGGATTGGGTCCAGCCAACATGGGTTCATGAAGGACAAGTCCTGCTTAACCACCCTGATCTTCTCCCACGATCAAGTGACCCATCTAGTGGATGAGGGAGCAGCAGTGGCTGTTGTCTACCTGGACTTCAGGAAGGCATTTGACACCATTTCCCACAGCATTCTGCTGGAGAAGCTGGAGGCTCGTGGCCTAGACATGTGGACTGCTCATTGGGTTAAAAACTGGCTGGATGGAGGAGCCCAGAGAGCTGTGGTGAGTGGAGTTAAATTCTGTTGGTGACCAGTCACGAGAGGTGTCCCTCAGGGCTCCTGGTTAATATCTTTATCAATTACCTGGATGAGGGGATCGAATGCACCCTCAGTGAATTTGCAGATGGCATGAAATTAAGTGGGAGTGTGGATCAGCTGGAGGGTAGGAAGGCTCTGCAGAGGGAGCTGGACAGGCTGGATTGATGTTTAGTCAGTTGTATGAGCTCCTCAATGGGCTGAGGTCAGTTGGGTGAGGTTGAACAAGGCCAAGTGCTGGGTCCTGCACTTGGGTCACAACAATGGCATCCTGGCCTGTGTCAGAAATGGTGTGACCAGCCCGAGCAGGGAGGTGATGGTGCCCCTGGACTCAGCACTGGTGAGGCCACAGCTTGAGTCCTGTGTCCAGTTTTGGACACCACAGGATAAGAAGGACATGGAGGTGCTGGAGCAGGTCCAGAGAAGGGCAGTGAGGCTGGTGAGAGGGCTGGAGAACATGGCTTGTGAGGAGCAGCTGAGGGAACTGGGGTTGTTGCCTGGAAAACAACTTTGGTCTCCCAAATTACTCATGATTGGACGAGATGAAATGGCCTCGAGTTGCTCCAGGGGAGGTTTCAATTAGATATTGGGAGGAATTTCTTCACTGGGAGGGGCTGCCCAGGGAGGTGGTGGAGTCACCATCCTTGGAGGTGTTTAAAAAAAGAGTAGATGCAGCACTTGAGGCTATGGTCTAGTTATTAGGGAAATGGGAAGAGGGCTGGACTTGATCCTAGAGGTCCTTTCTAACCACAGTGATTCTGTGATTCTCCTCCAGCCAGCCAGTACTCATGCTTGGGATTGCCCTGACCCATGTGCAGGGCCTTGCACTTGTTGAACTTCATGAGGTTCATTTGCTTTGCCAAGCAACCCTTGGTCTTTTGAGCTTTCTTACAATACTGAATTCTGCCCTCTGAAGCAAATTAGATTTAACTCACCAACTGATTTCTACAGCCACTGAGCATCACATTAGATTGTGGCAGCTTTTGACCAGTGTGAAACTGGACCAGATTTAGGTCATGTGGACCTGACACGTTGCCAGTCCTATTACAATGACTGTGAATCACACGTTGCCCCAGATAGCTTCACCCAGTTCTTCCCTCATCTCTGCAAATGCTTTCCCTCAGTTTAATTTTAGTTTGTATAGTAATAGTAGCTGTTATTAATTTTGAGGTAATTTATTTTTCATGCTGTCTTTGGGTTGTTTCTTCAGCTTGGTAATTTTACAGTCAGCTGGAAGATAGAAGGGAAGAAATGAGTGCACAACTAGCACCAAAATTTTGACCCAGGGGTGACTTTGCTAACAGCAGTTTGCAGTTTCATGAGAGAAGTTCTTCACCTGAAAATCAATCAGACCCATCATTTCATAAAAAGTTTTATTATGAATAAGGAACAAAGTGGGTGACAGTTCCCTCGTGTATCCACACACACCTACAAGCTTTTATAATTTATTTCTTCTTTTTTTTAAGCCTCCAATACTGAAAGAATAGCCCAAGTGAGAATCACAGCTTGGCAGAAATTTAGATGGGTTTATGTTGAAAGGATTTGATGTTGTTATAATATAAAAACAGTTCTTTGCTCCTGTGTCAGAAAGAGCTATATAAATCATCCTCCTTTACCCAATTACTTCCCTAATTTTCTTCCTTGATGAAAGGATGTGACTGATTGTCATAAGCCAGTTAAATTTATTTCCAGTGTGCTGTAATGGGATGCATTGGCAAGTGCCAAGCTTTAGTGCCTGACTGAGCCATTAGCTATTTTTAATGATCTGCTTGGCCTGTGACAGTACCTGAGGGTAAGAGTAATTGCTTTTCCACCCAGCAGAAGGCTGGGGGTGGCTTCCCCTGGTGAGACCTCATAGAACAAGGTGTTTTGAAAGTCCATATGACACTGAGAGGCCATGTGACCACAGCACAACTTTTCCAGACAGTGATTTTCCCAGTGTGGTTGGGCTGGAGCCCATCCTCCACAGCAAACATTATGGGAAGGTTGGGTTTTTTTTGTGGGTTTGACTCACAAAACATGAGACTGTCAAAATAAGGGGGTGCAGCAGGTAAAAGTAATAAAATACCAGAAAGCTACACCTTCTCCATCTTCATCATCAACCCCTCTATTGAGATAGCTCTCTTGGCCACCCAGGAAAAGAAGGAGAGAGGATCTCTGTGACATTCACTTCCAGGTGACTGATCTATCTGGGAGATCCCTGCTGTTGAAAAAATTTCTCCAAATACCTCCTCTGTTGGCTGCTTTTTGTGACTGGAGTAAAAATCCTGCAAGGTTCAGAGAAGAAGGCAACAGATCAAAAGTAGCACATCTTTTCCATATTCTAAGGATCTTGCTTTTTTTTTAATTTTGAAGGAAAAGGTTTCTGGTAGCAGCCTGTGGAGTGTGTGTCTTTGCATGGCAGTGGATATTCTTGAAAAGACTGCCTTGGCATTGGGCCTGATAACACTCCCCTGTCTTTAAAACCTGCAACAGATGAGAAGTAGCACATCTTTTCTATATTCTAAGGATCTTGCTTTTTCCAATCTCTTTTAATTTTGAAGGAAAAGGTTTCTGGTAGCAGCCTGTGGAGTGTGTGTCTTTGCATGGCAGTGGATATTCTTGAAAAGACTGCCTTGGCATGGGGCCTGATAACACTCCCCTGTCTTTAAAACCTAAATCTGCAGTTTAACTAGTCCAGATATTGCCTCATTTAAAAAAGATATCTGAAACTGCTACCTTGTAAGGTGTCAGCTTTGTTTAATAAAGCTACTTTGATCTGAAATAAGTAGATAAACTGCTCTGCAGGTGATTAGATTAAGAGCAGGCTGCATGATAAGAAGAAAATGGTTCTTTCTATTGCTAGCTGCATGCTCTGGCTGTTGATAACCAAATTATTGATAGCTGTGATGTCATTGGAAGCCAATCTGCTGGTCTGTGAGGTCAGATTCAGTTGTGAGCCAAATTTTGTCCTTCAATCCTAATGAATCTGGGCAAACATTAACCATTTTCACCTGGATGGTGGGTTTCTTTGAGATGAATGGCAACTTACTTAATTTTATTCAGGCCTGTGAAAATTAGGGAGCACTGATTTATTCCTTCCTAATAAAACGAAGCAGTTGAGTTTATAGGAGTTTACACTGAGTTCAAACATTATTTTCTCTACACTTTAAAGTGTTATTTTTGCAGCCTTACAAGAAACAAGTATCATCAGAGTTAAATGTTACATTTTGGCAATAAATCCTCCTTGCAGTTGATTGTGATGCCACCAAATGTGCAAAGCAAAACAATATGCTGGTTGTTTCTAAATGGACTGTGGTCACCCCTTGTTAGACCCAGGAGGAATTAGACATGGATTAGACTAGGCACGAGCAAATGAAGGAAAGACCAGAATGTTGAAAAGGTAATTATTGTGTTGGGAAGCTTGTAGCATTCTCATGTGAACAAATGCAAAGAAGGCAGAGACTCTGGAACAGCTCAGAGCCATGGGTCTATGGGTTCTGCAGAGGGAGAGCTGTTCTTAACCAGAGCTCTGCACTGGGTGCTAGAGAGGAGTGTAGCTTAAATTTAAATCCAGGAGTTGTAGCCAGCTTTCAAATCACCCCTGTGCCACCTTTCCCTAAATCCCAGACTTCCTGTGAACTCAAGTGTTAGCAGTCGTTTGACCATTTGGTGGGTCATTTGTCTTTGGAAGTGCAAGAGAGACCATCCATTGAAACAGCTGCAAAGTATCATGTCACACATATCTTCTCCAAGAGATCCCCCCACAGACAGTCCAACACCTGCCCACTCCCTTTTTGCCACTCCTTTTCTGGGAAATAATATATTAGATGAGTGAGATCCAGCATCTCGTGATAAACTGGAGCAATCTGCAAACTGAGTACTGAGTTTTCTTCTGGTATCAACTCACCTTTAGTAGAGACAGGAGATAAATTGAAATTCCAGGACAGCACTTTGTAACTGATTGGGACATATTATGCTTTTTTTAAATTTATTTATTTATTATCTCAATAAAGATTTGCAACAGCTCACATTAGCTTCCATTTTGGTCTACATTGTCAAGGTTTCTTGTTGTTTGCTGAAAATAACTACTGTTACACATCACCTTTTTTTTTGTGTGTGAATTAATGGACAATTATGCTTCAAAGGCCTATAGCTGGGAGGCAAGTGGCTCTTGGGTGATCAATGGATGGCTTGCTGGTGTTGCCATCAGCCTTGCCCAGATGTTTTGCTCTTCCTGAAGGTTGGAGAACATGCTCTGATAGTGCGTTAGGAGGGCAACGTGTGAGAACCACCCTCAGGAATATGCCATGAGAAAGAGGGGTGGTGTTCACTGCATGTTGTCTTCACAGTCTTTTTGAAGCAAATCAAGTGTGCAAGTGGAGGATACAAGCCTGAGGGTGGAGAGGGCACTAACTTGCTATGATCCTGGATAAATCCTTTCTCCTCAGTCTCATTTTCAGGAGCCATAGAATCAACCACTGAATAATATTTGCTTCTGTTATCACGAGCTGTTAATAACTGGGAAGTTCTTTGAGGTCTGTAGGCAAATGGCACCAGGTTTATTGCACACAATGTGCTGCCTAAAATGCTGGGCACGTTTGAATGGCACAGATGAAAAAGGACTGATTATGGAGCCTTTGAAGTCTGAGTTGAAGTTTTCACAGATTTCTGTTGGCTCTGGAACAGATAATCAGGGTGGAGGGAGGGGGAGGGAGAGAAAACCTTATGCAAGGTCATCATCTACTTGCTTTGAAACAAGGAAGCAAGCTGGTGAACTTGTGATTAATCGCCCTTTATACTGGTCCTCAGAAAAAAAAGGAAGGTGAAGGAAATATCATGGAGATCCCATTAATGTGCAGCCAGCTTTGGAATGGAGCATGGAAACTCTGAGTCAAAGCTGTCTGAATGTCTCTGTCTGCAACCGACCCGCCGATGAACGCACCCCTAGAAATGGAAAGAACACTCTCTGCTGCAACCCTGCCCCCCAAATCCTCTCCCAAATAGACCCTCCAGCTCCTCAAAGTCACGTTGCCTGGATTATTTCAAGGGTCAGTGCCCGGGTGGGGAATGTGACACCTTGGGCTGTTTATGTAACCGCCGAGTCATGTAACAGGTGAGCAGGGAGCCCATGTACAGTGTAAACAAATCCCTCTGCCATTGCCCCTGCATTGGCAGGCTCGTCCTCCTCCAGAGGGTGTGAGAAGCTGAAGCCAGGGAATCAAGGCTTGGAGAACACTCAGAGCTTCAAGAGGAAGTGCTTCAGTGAGGGCACTTTCCAGCTTGGAACTGGGGGATCCTTGTGGTCCCTTCCAACCCTGACAGATTCTGATTCTGTTTTAGCAGACGACTTAGTAGTGTTGGACTTGATGATCTTGGAGGTCTCTTCCAACCTAAAGGATTCTATGTTTCAGGCTAAAACATCTCCTCTGTCTCATCTGCTAGCTCACTTCTGTGCCACGTTGGCTGGGTGCCAGGGATACTTGTGCCCTGAGGAATGCAGAGAGGGTGGTTGACTCCACAGCACGTGGCTTGGTGCCAGGAGCTGTGATCTGCCTGCAAATCATGATTTGGTCCCTAGTCAGGTTACAGCACCTTGGTTTCTTATCTCCCAGTGATGCAGTGGAGAAGGGGCTGGTTCATTTGATGCTCCCCAAAGGAGGAGCTGGATGTCTTCATTCTCTCCACTACAGACCTCTCCTTACCTAGAGGCAGTTCAGCACTGGCTGCAGCCAAGGAATGGTGCTCCTGACTGCACACAGCCCCTGGTAATCAATGAATTTGTGCAATAGATCTCCTTCATCTATCCCCCATCATCAAAAAAGAACATTTATAATGTGTATTTCTTGATTGTTCAAACCCTTTGATTTACTCAGCTGATCCACAGCACAGGTTCTGGCTTTTTGTTTTACATCTTTTGCAGCTTCCTCTGTGTTTAAGAGCAGCATATTATTATACCTGGAGAATTCAAGCTAATCTTTAAAACAGACACACATTTCCCCAGGTGTTCCAGGGTTCTGCTATAAATATCATCAATAAGTATATTTAATAACTAGTTGCATTTTCTTGAGGGAAATATGTATGTGTATGGAGAGGCAGCTGAATATTTTTCAGCCAAGTTTCATAGGTTGCTTGATTTTTTTACATGTGCTTTCTCTGGCAAGCACACAGCTAAAGGCAGCATTGTACATATTTTATGGTCCATAATAAATATTTTATTAGCATTATTAGTCAGGTTAAAGGGAAAGAATAGTAAAAGAATAGCTTAGGTTAAGCTGATCTCAGAAGCAATGTAACTTTTACAGCTAATTTGCCACATTTCCTGGTTGGCAACCAAATTGTCTTGTATGTGCACAGCACTTTGCCACTCTGCTGGGCTGTTTTGTTCTGTGCAGTATTTAGCACTAATTTGTCCATTAAATCAGCATCCTTTCACAGAGCTCCACATTGCTTAGGTTTTCCCTGCTTAATAAGTATCTAAATTCTTGTCTCTCTGGGTGTTATTTTAAGGCTAGGGAAGATGAAGAACAAAAGAAGCAGCAGTGCTGTGCTGCTGAGTCACAGATGAGATGATGTGCAGGAGGTCCTGCTCTGTGTGTAGGGAGGGGTGTGTCTCTGGGAGTGCAGCCTCACGTCCCCTCCCTCAGATGAATAAGAACTCATCTTATGCTCCATACATGTACACATCAGAATCATAACACCATTTCATAGTCTTTCCCCCTGTGCACACTGATCTGAAGCTTGCTGAGCTCCTGGGGAGTTGATTTGTCAGTTGAGACAGTCTTTATTCCATAAGACAGAGGCAGGAGGGAGTATCAGAAGCAAGTAGCTATGTGAGAGGAGCTTCTCCCAGCTAGTCACAAGCAGGCAGCACTCCAGGGACCAAGGCAAAGAGACACAACTCTTTTGGACCTCTAGGAGATCTGGAGGTGGATCTTCTCTATGCTGGACTCCCTAAAAACATCCATGGAACTACAGAAATCCCAGGAGGAGAAACACACCCCTGAGAATCAGTGACGTAGAGAACTGTGAGTCTTCTCTCATCCAGTCCTGGTTGAAACCCCCCAAGCACAAACCTTCAGCACTCAAGCACTCAAAACATCCAAGCTGTTTGCAGAAACTGTCCATAGCCTTTACTGCCAAGCAACTGAGATTTTCTTCTTTGTGTCCTTTAGTTTGTGCTAACCCATCTTTACAGGAAGCACCGTGGTGAGAGAGTGGAAACAATTTAACAGGATTTGCAAAGCAGGGAATGATGCTGTGCTAAGCCTGACTCACAGCAAGCCCACTAAGCCCCAGGGAAAGCCTTAACTAAGGCTTTGGGACCTTAGCTTTGGTGTTAAAAAAAAATATGCCCGCAATAGCCCAAAAATGAGGAAATTTCTGCCTTACTGAGGATTTTTCCATTGAGAATTCCTGTGCAGAGTCTGTCACTTTCTGATGTGCTTAGCTCACTGTATTTAGGCTGCCTGGATCACCACTCTCTGTGCTGTGCTTTTTATTTGCTCACTTCTGGAGCCAGTCCAGTGTCCCTGACGTCCCTTCATTGAGTTCAGCTTGCACTGGATTAAAGCTAGCAGCCTCCTAAGCATATTCATTTCATGGTTGCTTGGGGGTTATGTTTTGGAGGTTATTACTAACTGTTATAAATATCTTTATAGTTTGGCCTTATAAAAATGCAGTGCCTTTACCATGTTCCCATGCCTTTATTATTACAATTATCAAATTACCCCTTTTAAACACAACCTGCTTTAAAAGTGGAGAAACCTTCCATTACAAAAAACATAGCAACCTCCTCCACAGAATATGATTTATTATCAAGTCATCAGTTGTGGAGCATTTTGACTGGTTGTGAGCATTTACCCCAATCCACTCACCAATGCCAGTTCCAGTGGGTGAGTTGTAGGTCACACTGCTCCACACTCCAGGTTTCTTTAAGTTCTGTGAAAAGCTGTGCTACCCAGAACAGTAACTGTGCTCCTCTGTCACTAGCTATCTAAGGAGGCCAGTTGCAGGAACCTGGAGCTAAAAAGGGTTCACATTTTCTTGGCTGCTGTATCAAGCTGCTTAGGTCAACATCTTCAAGTTACATCTAGCCTTGACCTTCAACGTCTGGCTGGGGACTTTCCAGAGTGGAATTCTCTAAATCAACAGTACCAAGAGTTAGGAGCCCAGAAAATCTCTTTTCTATCTATCACCACAGGAGGTGCTGGTTCCACAACGAAGCAGAAGTGCCCAGTTAGGTGCCTCAGCACTTCCTTTCAAACCCCACCCAGCAGCTATTTTAGTCAGACAGTTGATTTTTTTATGTGTGTGAATCTTCCAGGAAAATCCTGACTAATTTATGCTGCTGGGCACAAACCCAGCTACTCGGTTTCAGCTGGCTCCAACCAGAAAACCCAACAGGGTTCTCAGGCATCTTCCACCTGCAGGACCCATCTGTGTAGGCATCCCCTGAGACAGCAGCCTGGGGCAGGTAGTGCACAAGACAGCAATGATTAAGCTTACCTAGGGTGGAGGTTGAACCAGCTTGAGGCCCATCCACTGCCTGATTTAGAGGGAGAATTTGAGAGAACTCCTCCCTGCTGGAAGGATTTGTTTTTCCCTTCTGAGTAAAACCAGTATGTTGTAGAGTGCAGTTCAGCCACTTATTTCCTGGAAGGTGAGGTGCAGGATAAGGCAGATTAGAAGAACAAAGGAAAATAACAACAATTTCTCATGGTGCTTCTGAGTTAGAGAAATCTGCTCTTGCACCCTGTGAAGAGTTTAAAATGAAGTACATGAAATGACTTGGGTTGGTAATAACACAGTAATGCAAGTGGATCAGGGCTTGTACTCTTCATAAATACAAAATATATGTCTTATATTCTAATATAAAACTGATAGATTTGTTCAGGAGGGATATGCTTGATAGCTCCTTAGATTGGTGCCTGTGAAGTGTTTTAATCCAAGTCTCACTTTGATCCTTTAAGAACCTTTTTCCTCCTTGCCGCAGTGGTGGCTGGGGAAAAGTGTCTTTTGTACCTGCAGCACTTTAACAGTCATTATCTCATAGATAAAGTGTACAACCTTAGTAACTTAGGGGCAGCAGGGTAGCTCCACAGCTCTGTCATGACAGACCCTAGCTCAGAAAATGGGCAACTGGCATGGCTGAAAGAGGTAGAGCTTGCCTAGCCCACTGGTGCACCTCATCTCTTCAGCAAATGACTCCTTAAGGGTGTCCTCAGCCAAGTGCAGTTTGTGACTGGCTGGTTGGCACCATCCCCACGTGCTGGCTGACCTAGCAGCAAAAGCCAAAGTTGGGAGGTGGTTGCCTGCTGTCTGTGTGAGGTGGTGCACAGGGAACTGTTCACATCTCAGTCCTGCTATGGATGCTCACTCTCCAGGAGTCCCTTCTTTTGGAGAGATTTCTGTCTCACAACCACTCTGTCCCCTCTTCTTTTCATTGTGAAATGGCCTCTGGCATGACTTGGAGATCTTTTTACCTCTTGTGGTGTTCAAGACACAAACTGCAGCTTGAACAGCTTGTTTGAGCATGGTCCTTTGAACAGAACTATGGGGTTGTTCCTTCAGTTGAAGGGTTTTAGCAGGAATAAGTTCAGGGCCTTTGTCCAGGTGAAACTTGGAAGATGATACATGTGTTCCTGCACTGCACTTCTAACCTCAAAGCCCCCTAAGAAACAGGCAGCTGGAATTATTTAGCTGGAATTATCTTCAGGTTTATTACCCTTCACCCACAGAAGCACTCTTCACTTTTTAAGATTTCAGACTAGCAACGCTTCATGATGAATATTCCTTCTTAATTTGTTCTTAATTGCAGTTTTCACACTTCATCAGTGTAACATTTAAAGAAAACATTAGCTCCATTCTTACTGTTAAG
>NW_008588936.1:49043-49841 GCF_000691845.1 Merops nubicus
GAATGTTCCTCCTGTTCCTCCTGCACATGGTTTTAGGATATACACTTCTTCAGTCCTTCTCCCTGTTAGAGTTTACACTATTTTAGGCATGTGCCTGGCTCTGGCATTCAAATCTATGGCTGAGCTTGGCATGAGGGACAGGGAGACCATGTTCATTGTACAGTCACCTTCTAATCCTTTCCCATCCTCTGTCCATCTCAGATTTGAACAGCTTTTTTCATTATCCATACAGAAATCAGGAAAGTGCAGTGTCTCACTGCAGGTGAGGAGTGAAGGATGCTGAGGGTTAGTCTGTGTTGTACACTGCACAGAGCACCACCCAGCAGCACCCAAATAAATGCTCAGCAAACTAGCTGGGATACAAAAATATCATGACAACATGGGCCACAGTGGGATAATTTAGTTTCCTCCACTAGAACAGTGTCAAACAGCAGCAGACCTTGTGTCAGATAGAAGCAGAACTCAGCAGAAAGTCCAAATAGTAGAAAATAGTCTGTTGTCTAATGACAGCCATCCCTGAAGCACTGGCCACTTTTTATAGCTTTTAATTAACTCAACAGGAGAAGCATGATCCTATAGTTAATGTCAAGCCCTGGCCAGCTGGAATCTGACTCCTCTAGCAAGTTCATTTCCAGATGCTCCAGTGTGTCAGCACCACACTGCAGTCTGCTCTCTGTTATGTCTAAGACCCTTGGTGACAAACAGAGACAAGGGAAAACCCAGAACCAGCCTGGGAATTGAGGCACATCTTCCATGGCCAATCCTTTTATCCTTTTCACTCAGTGTCTTTCACTCTAG
>NW_008588937.1:0-6096 GCF_000691845.1 Merops nubicus
TGGGCCCCTCTTCTCTCTAGGGCTTCAAAACTGCTAAACACTGAGTGACAACTCAATGACAATGTGTGTTTTGATTCAAATTTTTCTAGAAAAAGAAAATTCACAGAGCAGATAGGAGCAAAACCTTCCACTCTGGAAGAAATTACCTTGTATCTAGGAGGAAAAGCAGCAAACAAAACCTCACATGCCTCACAGGACATGGGAGTGTCTACATTTGCCCCTTTTTTTCCTGAAGTTGATCACAACAAGTTTGCTGAAGGGTTCAATAGACATTCAAAGGCATGAAACAGCTGCCAGAGGGTCCTTATACTAAGAGTCAAGTTGAAAGGATATTCCCTCCAGCAGCATATTTCTGTTTGGAGCCATCTCTTGATCAGAAACAAATGCTCCCCACAGAATATGTTTCTTTGAAACTCTAAAAATAAATTGATCTATAAGTGACTGTACTGTAACAGAGTCAATCAGATCAAGGAGTAAGAGCCATTTTTAGGCTAGAAAGTAAACCCTACCCTTAAGTAAAGGCTATCTCTGTAGGCAAAAGGGAGACGTTTTCTCAGCATAATAATCTGGACACAGGAAGGAGAGGGAGGAAGGGCAGAGAAATCCTGAAGTGACAGGAGAAAAACAGCACCTTTCAGTAATATCTTGCTCTTCTGTGATGAAAATGCAGCCAGAGTAGAAAAAGATAACAATAATGATAAACAAGAATAATAACTAATAAATCAAATATTCTTTAAATTTAGTTAGAGTTGAAGATACAGCAATAAACAGAAGTGATACTATGGCAGGAGTTGCAACATAACAAGCACAGAGGTGTATGTATGAGGTGTACGTATGTATGCTTTGCTTTATTTCTTGGCTGTTAGATTGTGAAAGATCACCCTCTCCTGTCTTAATCCCTGTTCAAAATTTGCAGTAATGGCTGTAAGCAAGAACACAAAGGGGTTAGCAGAAAATGTATAACCTGGTCCATGTTTGCAGAACCTCACACCTTTTTACACCTTTCCTATTGCAATCATGCTGGTATAAGGAGCAGAAATCAGGAATTGCCATTTTTACTACTTATACAGGCAATAACAGTATTGACGCAATAGTTCTTCATCTTTATTAAGCTAATAAATGGAATTCTAATCTTGTGACACTTGAGAAGCCATTTCTGTTATCAAGCCATGTTGTTCCTAGAACAAATCAAAATTGTATCTTTGTTTATCATGACATGGTATTTATCACTATTATAGGAGACACTATAGTACACCTGATAATTACCAGAAAAGAGTAATTATTGCATGTGACTACTCTATGACTCTTGATTAAAAGCTGCTAGATCATTCAGATTCAGTTTGCAGAACTGTACGTGCTTTCAAAACCCAGAACACCCCATTAACTCCATAAAGATATTTTTCAGATCACATCACATGAACATTTGCAGTTTGATCATAGCAGACTGTGGCACAGCTGTTAATATATTACTATCTTAAAAACAATACAACTTAAAGTGTTTACTTACAAGAAAAAAAATAATTTTTCAATAAATAATGGTATTGAAAACCTCATGCAACATAGCCAGTTATACATATGACCTGTAGGTTTAAAGCCAGAGTGTTTTTTGAAGACTATAAACTGAAATATTGGAGTCTGTAGTGCAAAAGTCTTATGCAAATATTTGGAAAACCACAATCAGGGACCAAAAGAGAGAGAAAACAAAACCTAACTTAAAACACTCACTTAGTGCAAGGTCACATACCTTCCTCTCAAGTATAATTCTTAATCAGGTAGTGATTCTACTGAACGTTAAGTACTTACAACGCAAAAGAAGTTTGCCAGAAGAATCACCTCTGTCAGACAGACCAGCAGGATTTTGGGTTAATAGAGCCTGAATGCTGCCAAGAGTTTGCAGGATAATTCAGCATCTTTCTGTGCTGATGTAAGCAAAATTATACAACAGAAAGTGTTAAATGCTTCATTGTGAATTGAAGCAACACGTGCCTACCATATTTACAATAACAGTGGTTAAAACTTCTGATCCCTACAGAAAGGGACCTGAAAACTGTGGCAACCTGTAAAAGTTAATAAAGAGTTCTTATCAGAACACAAAATGTTCTGCAGGCCAGATTTTCATATATATTTAAGTACCTTTTATGAAGTCAAAATAATGTGTAAATGGGACATTAATAAACAGAAATTCCATCTCATAAGTGAATTCTAAAATTCTGTAGAGAACTCACCAATCACAATTAAATGCTACACTTTGAACAGAGGTTTTGTGAGAAATACTTTTATTATATCAGGTGCAGACTGCCCTTCCTTGGTACATTTATTGATGCATACTCTATTTATTACAGACTTATTTTTGCAAGAGAATTTTTAATTTAACTTTGAAGTATGATGTTAAAAAGAAAATCTTACTTTTTGTTGTTACAGCTGTGATGTCCAACAGCCATCCAGAACGCAATTAATGTTAGTTCACTTGCACAGAGCAGAATGATTAAAAAAACCCCAGCTTTCTTGATCTTACTTGTTGAGAGCAGATATGAGATATGACTCTGGTAGCTGCCATTAAAATTTTGCTCACATCTGAGACCCAACACAGGCCCGGTAAGTCCAGCAGTTTTACCGATTTCCTTGTATGATATCAAAACAGAAGAAGGGTTTAGATAACAGTTTATTCACATCACGCACAGGAGCAATGCAGCCACCCAGAATCCTCTCCACATCCTCAAGTTGAAGCCTATGTAAAGTTTTAATGCTTCTTTTACTTAACAAAAAGTCTCTTTGAGCACTGGGTAGTGCCAATAAAAGAATGCTAGATAGAACTAAAAAGCATTTGGTAAGGAACAATTTCTCAGCACCTCTGATTTACATACGGCACAGATATAAGGATGTTCTGCCAACAACATACAAGGGGATCCCTCAAAATTTTCTGTCCTGATAAAATCACTTGAGCTCACATTGATGTCATCTACAAGTCACACTAATGGAGACATCCCACAGCTTGCACAATGCAAAGCTCCTCCATGAAAAAGCTGGGTCCCCTCAGCTACCACTTTGCAACTATGCCCAAACTGTTTCTTGAAAACCATCCCACATGCTCATGATGCTTTCAAGATTAAAGGGCCAGACCTGCCATGGTGACAGAGCAGGATGACGCCTCCAACAAGGAACTATCTGCAGCATTGACATGTATAAGGACTGTGTAAGTGCTACAAGTGTTAAGTGTGACAATGTCCAGTTGAGTAGTGGCCATTTTCTGACCTCGTGCAGCAAAACCCACAGAGTTGGTATGTCCCATGGAAGAGAATGAGATGTTGACAGGCTTCTAAGTAAAAGTGCAGCAAAGTCTTTGTGAAAGTTCTGTACATCTATTCAAGACAAGTTGCAAGCATTCTCTCTTTTTCTCTACACTTATATTGTATTTTGTACTGTTCCCCTGTGTAGTAATTTCCATTTACTTCAAAGGATTCTCTACAGCTTGCAATTCAATGACACAGGTATACATGCAGAAAAGAAGGGAAAATATAAATGTCTAATTCTCATTTTTA
This sequence comes from Merops nubicus, assembly GCF_000691845.1. Taxonomy (NCBI): domain Eukaryota; kingdom Metazoa; phylum Chordata; class Aves; order Coraciiformes; family Meropidae; genus Merops; species Merops nubicus. The sequence goes on from NW_008588937.1 coordinate 3,540, forward strand.
GCCGGAACAGTTTCACTGTGTCAAGGGCAGCATGTAGTTCTCCTTAACTGGTTGTAGGAGCTGAAGTAATCACTATAATGTGTGAATGTTATTGTAACACTCAGGAAGTCATAGGCCAGCTAGACTCGTACCAAGTCAAATACTAGGTTTTATTGCCCAGTACATTAAAAGCCTTAATCTCCCACAAACACTTACAGTTTGGCACAGAAATAGAATTAAAAACAAAGTAGAGGCTGCTTTCTTCTGGCATCTGGGAACTACCGGAGAGAGTCCACTGAAGGGCTATGAAGATGATGAGAAGACAGGAGTATCTCTCTTACAACAACAGGCTGAGGGACCTGGGGCTGTCTAGTCTGGAGAAGAGAAAGGATGGGTGTCAAGAGGATGGGGCTAGTCTCTTTCCAGTGGTACACAGCAACAGGACAAGGTGTAACAGGTCCAAACTAGAACACAGGAAGCTGCACCTAAACATAAGGAAAAACTTTATTTTGACGTGACGAGGCAATGGCACAGGCTGTGTCCTAGTTTGGACCTGTTGCACCTTGTCCTGCCACTAGGTACCACTGAAAAGAGACTTTCAAAACCTGCCTGGATGCGTCCCTGTGCAACCTGATCTACGTAAATCTGCTTTAGCAGGGGATTGAACTAGATCATCTCCAAAGGTCCCTTCCAAACCCTACCATTCTGTGATTCTGTGATCCAGACCAAATTCACCTAAAAATACACTTTGTACTTCTCTGTACAACTAAGTGGGTGGTGGGAATTATTGTGATGAAGGCTTTTCTCATGCCTACATCCATGGGACGTCTTCATTGTACAAGCATACTGATTTTATACATCTCTTCCAATTGTTTCTTCTCTCCAGAGGGTAAAGTAAAACCTCCAAATCGTATCCCCATACTACGGCCAGCTGCTTCAAAAATTCACATCCATTAATTCTTTGTAGAATGTCTGTCTGATTTTCAGAGAGATACTTTCATGGATATGAAGAAAATAGATACTCAAACACAACTGGAAAGATATTATAGGTAGACTGTAACCCAAGATTTGAATGTAGTATTCACTGCTCCTACATCCTCTCCTCTTCACACATGCTCCCCCAGGAGAACATGCGTAACTTCAAATGCAAAGTTTATAATTTGGCTTGGCCTCTAGGATCCTGAACCCTATTGATCTTGAACTCATTCAGAAGCCAGTTGTGGGGCATCATAAAACTACTACCCACCCAAGGAGAAATGCTACTGCACAGGCTGTGCATCAAACCATAAAATTAAAAAATATAATTGATCCACGGAAAAAAATCCATCTTCTTAATAAGTCTGTCCAGCTGCTACACTAAAAAACTTCTTAAAAGATTAGTTATTCTGAGACTGTCTACATTATCCAAGCTCTTAAACACATTTCTGTCTCACTGAATCAGATTCTAATCTGATATGCAGATATCTCTTTCCTATTACTGGTTACATGCACTTCTTCAAACCCTTACAGGAAGGTTAGCAGCATAAAAGGTTAACACTTTATACACACCATGATAAAAGCATGGATCTTTCCTAGGGCAAAAAGTCAGAGTTCAAAACAGATTATACTGTTTACCCTTTAATAAGCCTGTGAGTGCAGGCAGTGGTAGTGACAAAAGAAAGCATTAACTGTACCTAACACTAACCAGCACAAGAAAATAGCACTAAAACTGGACCAGATAGCCACAGGTTGATAACCCACAAGTCAAGAGTGTCCCAAAAGGGTGCAGGGTAAGGATAATGTCTTTTAAGTGCCTCAGGCACAGCTGAAAAGTCTTAACTAGGGTAAAGTACATGGTAAGAAGCACCATGATCACCAAAACAGACCAGTGGCAACCAGCAGTGCTGGAATTTTGCAGAGCCCTCCCAAGCTTAGATGAGAAGAAAATAGTTTAAAAAATACCTTTTACATGTCCATCCTGAATTGTACTACAGGGTCTTTAGGTGCCATTTATCTGGATTTGACAAAGCCTATCCTGCTTTCCCTCTGTGATTTTGTGAAATAAGGGTTACAGCTCAGCATGGGCAATGAGCAGAACACCATGGAGAAAAAAAAACTCTGAACAGAGAAACAATCAGTTAATGCTAAATACTTTTCAAAAAGTCTGCACAGAAGCTAAGCATGCAGAGAGCTTTAAGACTACAGCATCTTTGTTCAGTGTTCACAAATATGGGGAAGTAATAATTATTTATAAAAATCCCTTAAAAGGTATCCTTTTTTTTTACTCCATAAATGAGTAATGGCTCAATCATTTAGCACCCATGAGTCATAAGTTTTCTCTTGTAAATAGGATAAGATCAAATCCCATGGCAACATGTTCAGTCATATTTGTCTTAATTGTATATTTTCCCCCTTTCTTCCTCTGCCTTCTACCTTTAGAGCATTCTCTGCCCTATATTATTCTCTAATTTATGAGGACTCAGTCTCATGTACAATACCTGAAAACAAACTTGATTTTCCAAGCAAGGACATTAGGGGAAAAAACAAAAACCCACACCAAACCCCTTTTACTGGAGTCCACTCACTCAAAATGCTCACT
>NW_008588937.1:6127-36656 GCF_000691845.1 Merops nubicus
GAATTTTTATGCAATAATGTTCCTCATTGTCACAGATAACAGGAACTTGGCATGGCAAATCTATTTGGTAGGATTTTTTTGTTGCTGCTGTTATGTCCTACTCCACCCCTGACCAAGGGAAAAGGAGAATTGCCTGCAGGCTTTAATCACAGTGTAGTACACACAGGCTTCTAGTAAGATACTCTGTGTCTGGAAGGTAATAAAACCCCCTAAAATCTTGAGCAAAAATATTTTGGATTTCAGTGTTCCTTTGCTATGCCTATGCTTTGCAGAAGAACAACCAACAGCCACATTTTTCAATGCCATTTGAGCAGCATTGAACACACAAATCCCATTATTGTTAATGGGATTTGTGCACATAATTCTGAATACTTTGAACACTCTCCCGTGAAGTTTCTCCCAACCCCTGAAGAAGCAGGAACAATTCTGTGTTATTTAAACATAATCTCACTGACAGGTAATTTTGAGACACAAAATTTATTGCTAGCTTGTCCTTTGAGGGCATGTTTCACTATTAACGTTTCCTTTTAAAAACTCCAGCATACATTAAATGCTCATACCAAGCTTCCTGGTGTTTTCCTTGGAAAATCTTGCTTTCTGTGGTATTTCGCATTATCCAAATCCCTCTTTACTTCCCCCTCCTTCTCTTCGAATACTCAGGACACCCTTGAAAATGAAATATTTGATCTCCAAAGACCCTACTGGTCAAATATTCTTTTAAATAAACCCTTTACAGTATTCACCTATTACCTCAGACATTCATGTGGTATAAATTTTAAATAAACGTCTACCAGCTTGCAATTGATCAAGTGAGCTAGAGGCCATGAATTTCACATGACTATTTCTGCAGTCTGCCTCTTGCAACCTACCATTTGCCACTAGACTTCAATGCAGTCATTAACAAAGCAGGCCACAGGCTCGTGGTCCTACAGGCTAAAAGGCTATCTCAGATATCAAGACACTCTGCTTTGGCTTTCAGCCCTTCTGTAACACAAGTGGCTTTAGCTCATCTGCATTTATGTCACTGAGTCATTTGGAGATCTCACATATACCTTTGAGATGGTGAATTGCTGAAACAGGTCGTGCTATCAATTAACATGAAAAACAAAGTAATTTCCCACATGTGAACAGATGATGGGACTGGAAGGAGGAAATTAAAAATGCCATTATGTCACATGGCCCATCAAGACTGGAGCACAGCTATTGTACAGATCAGTCATAATACATTAGAAATGCACAAGCTAGGACTTGATCATGGAGGTTTAATGTACATCATCATTACCTTAGAGGGAAGGCTCTCAAGTTCTAATAAGAAAAGTATCTGATGAGATGAAAAGTTAAGAATAGGACCTACGTAGCTAACTTAAAATACTTGGGGTGTTCTCATGGCCACAGTGCTGGGAAGGGTTTCAACGAATAAGGCTTATGCTGTCACTCTGCCAAGGATGCCCAGCATTATTTCTGAGATGAAATAACTGAAATCAGCAAATGGTGCCAGCATGATACTGTACGTACAGTCTCTCCAAGAGACCTCCTTCGGTCATTCCAAAGGCTTTATGCCACTGCAGTTCCTAATGAGAGGTTTGCTTAATAGCTATCATCACTTTCATGTTTAAAAATACAAATTTTGCCTAAAGGATTAGTATTAATAGTATTAAGAATTTGCACCAGGGCACAAGCCATTCATTGGTTGAACCCTGTGTAACCAACTGACAAATTCACAGAGAGGCGAGTTCAGCGTACAGTGGCACAAGAAAGGACTAGACTGCACCTGAAGAGAGGACAGCTCAACAAACAATACAGAAAAAAAAAAGGGATTTTGCCTAGAACTTCTCCCAGGAAAGAGCAGAAAACAATACTCCCTTCAGTGGAGCTTAGTTAGAGGGAAACAGTCCCATTTTCTAGAGTACAAGCAAGACACTCACGAGTTTGAATGCCTCAACTCTGAATTAAGGTTGAATGCCTTACACTGGGAATTGCCAGCAACACTTCAAAAAACAGTTCTGGCAACTAAACTTAAAGTCCTGCCCATGTACTTCTCCCAGCTCTTGCCTCCACCAGCAAGCATTGCTCCTCTGCAAGGCTTCAAGGCAAACTCCAGTGTAATCCTACCTCAATGTCTCTGCTCCTGCTGCCTGGAGACTACTGGAGAGTGGAGGATATAGTCCTCAGGCAAAGTATGATACAGACTGAAAAAGCAGCAACTAATGTAGGAGAAAAAGCTTCACAGGTTTGCTGCTGGGACTCACATTGCTGTTGATGGCTTGAAGAACAGCTGCAGTTTCCGATCCCCAGAAATGCCAGTACAAGTTTTGTAAGACGAGTCTCACACTGGGCATCAGAGCTAGGTACAGCTGATCTTACTCAATTGACTTCAAGTGAGCACCTTCCACTAACAGAAATGCAAACAAGGCTAAGTACGCAATTTATTAGAAAGACATCACACTGAATAAACAAGTAAAATACAATATATTTTATGACGAGGTGTTTTCTCTCTTGTGGGAAAAGATATTTCCAGTTTCAAACACACCACAGGAACGTACATTTATGCAGTAAATACGACCTGAAGATCTTAACTGCAGCCTGCTGGCAGACCTGCTTTCCAGAAATCACTGTCTTTCCCATTTAAAGGGTGTCCTAAAAGGCTGACTCCAGAAAATCACACAGTATTTCCATTCTGTAGCATATTGATCATCTCCATCATTGCCACAAAGCTATTAGTGCACACACATGAACATGCAAAAACATACCACCACACACATATGCATAGAAGTAACTAAGGCAATGGAAAATACATTCCATCTTTGCTCACTTATTCCATACACAGGCTAAACTCTAAACCACGGGGGAGCAAATGTTCTATAAAGCCCTCTTATCCTACAACTAAATACCCTTGCTAATGAAGAATTAGCAGCACAGCCACCACTATCAAAAGCAGTAACTTTTAGATTAGCAGTTGGCGACTCAGTCATTCATTTTTCATTTTAAAGGAACCTTTTTAAGACTGCACTCTTATTTTCAGGAGGACTATAAATGCACTTTTCATGTTTTTATTTTATTTATTCTGCCCTGGGGATTTGGGTCCCTCTTTGCAAGCAATAAATTTTTCTTTAAATCTTTTTGGCAATAATATATTTTAAACCGAATCAGACAAGGGGAGCAAAAACCTATGTCTCCTCTCCAAGGGTTTTGGCAAAGCATCACTGCCACGCGGTGTTTGTAATCAGCTTGTGGCCACTAAGCAGAGCGCTAACGACCTCTGCAAAAACGGAAAGCCACCTGTGTCAAAACACAGCTTTCACCCCTCCGCTCTTTGCCACCCCCACCTTCCACACACGGCCACCTTCCCCTCACCACCATATAAATTATTAAGGAGAAAGGCAAGACGGAAAGACGGACAGATAGAAAGAGACACGACAGCAGCTTTTAAAATTGTTGCTGTAAAGGATTTATCTGAATGTCTGAAGGGACAGCACTCAGTACTTGACAGAATGAGTTACAGAGGTTAGTGGGGGAAGGAGGAGGAGGAGACAAAGCAGCCTGGGAGGAGATAATCTCTAAAGTCTCGTGTCTAAAATGCTCTTGGAAATTTTCCAATTGCCAGTTCAGAACAATGTTGACATTTAGCCTTTTTCTAATCAGTGTCATCCGTCACCCAGGACAGAGATTCCTGCTGTATGACAGAGCTCTTCTGCAACTGGCAGTGGTATCCTCCCACCAGTCTGCTCCTCTCTGTACGTGGCCACCACCCACCAGCACCCAACTTGGTACCCCTGCCCCACCCCACGAGTTCTGACTGCCCAGCAGCGGGCCAGGGCATGCAACCTCTGTGGTCTGGGGCCAATATATAGGTAGGGTACAGTGCAACAGTAATAGCTGCCTGAGAGAGACCAAACCACCACTGATGCTCTACAGTCAGGCTCCTCACAGAGGGCAAGACAAATGAAGAAAAGTCTCATTTTAAGACAGGTTCTTTTTAAAGAAATTCAGTAGACAGCATAAACTGAAAAATCACATATGGCAACCAAGCCCTCAAAGACAGTTAAATTCAGGCACTGGATTTTAGTTTGATGAAAGTGATGTTGCAGAAAATTGCAGTTTTACTCGTTTATCAGATTCTGGCTGGTAAAGAGAGGAGAGGAGAGAAGAGGAGAGGAGAAGAGAGGAGAGGAGAGGAGAGGAGAGGAGAGGAGAGGAGATACTTAAAAAAAAAAAAAAACTGCATGAAAGAAGAATTCAATTGCTATTAATAACTGTTCCTACTATTTACAAATCAATTCAACGCCCTTAGACCTCTGACAAGTTCAGTGGCATTCACTGTGCAGATCAGAGGAGCACAGTACGAGGCTGAGCTACATGATGTTTCGTCCATCATCACGGAACAAACAAAAACCAGCTTGTGACAAGCTAGAGCTAAGCTGCTGTCAGCTCAGAAACATCAGGACTGGAAAAGGTCAGAGAGCACCACAGAGCTGGCACTGATAGAGCAAGGTAAGGTACGCTGCACAGTGATAGCCTGCCTTGCCAACCAGGCAAGCCGGGACAGCAGATCGGGAAGAAGGCACTGCTGGCACATGGCAGCTGGCTGGCATCATGGATGCTTAGCTTCCCATCCCACTGACATGTCAGAGAGAGTTGCCTACCAACAGGAGGCACAAGATTTTGCTTTCTTCATCTATAGTGCAGATACCCTGCTTAAGGACAGCAGTTAAGTAGCCATATGATTACAATTCAGTTCTCTAGCCAATGTGATTACAACTGCATTAAGTTTGCTTATGTGGAAGTAGATGTGACTACATGAACACCAAAGTAGGTAAATGCAGGATTAGGGTTATGGCTCAGTAGATGCAAGTAAATTCATTTTCTAAAGTTACTTAGGAACATAATAAATTCATTTTCAGTGAAACAAACAAAAAAAAAATCTTTAAAGCATCATCAAACATTTCAAGAATATTCTTCAAATCAGTGTTTTGAACGACTTCAGGCAGTGAGACTACTCACAGGTAAGTTTGTACATCTCAAGTTCTTGCAAAACAGTAGGATATAGCTCTGAGGCAGTAAGTTAGTTTAGCCTGGGCTTCCCTGCAAGCAGGTAAGTAGCACTTGCAAGGTCAGCAGAATGTGTCTAGTTTGCACATACCAAAGTATTCCAAGTGTCCTGGCAGGATGTCCTAAAATTGAAAACAGATTATTTCAGCTGCATTGGACCTGGACATGGACCTAGCTCTGGCAAAGTCTGGAGAGAAAAAGACCCTGTGAAACATAAATTTGCTACAGCCTCAAAAACAGTTTTGATTTAAGTCTTACACCATTTTACAGTTGCTCCCCTTTTTCTGACAAATTTCATCCTGTGACAAAATTCTTTTGAAACCTTCACCAAGCTTTTGACAAGCAAGACACAAACCAAAACCCATGTGTGTACAGTCAGAGATTTCAAGGCAAAACAGTGGGCATGGTTAAGGTTTGAGAAATGGTGTTAAATGAGCAGTGGTGGTGAACAGGGGAGAATGAAGTACTGTACTGCTTCACCTCAGTCTTCAGATGTAGGTCCTGATGATACAATAAGCACCATGCACGACAGTCCTTGACTTGGGCTTTAGAGAGGGAGTAAGTCTGAAGTATGATTTGAGCAGAAGTCAGCTGTGGCGAACTCAGTCACAGTTCAAAGGAATTCTTCAGAAGAACTTTAGTTCTTTAAAATAGATTTTTATCTTGTTCCCAAATCTGTCAGTATTTATCTAAGTCACCATTTAATAAATTTTCCAGAATTCATCTTCCATTTTCCATAATTTAAACCAAAAATAAAGTTTCATTCTGCTCAGAATAACATGGTTTAATTCCTGTATCTTCTAACTTTCAGACTTGTCAACCTTTCAAGAAGCAACAAGAACAAAACAAAGGGAAAAAAAAAAAAAAACAAACACATTTAAGGCACTTGGAAGAAATCCACATCCGGATTCCAGCTAGAGAGGAAAGGCAGACATCAATGGAGAAGAAAAGCAGAGAGGGTTCAGGGAAATCCGTCTAGGACAAGATGAAGAAATATAAGAAAATATCTATGCCCATATGTCAGAACTGATAAACAGTTCTCTCAGCCAGTGACATAGCCCAGAAAATTCTATGTCCTGTGGTATTCTGTGTTCCAGAGAGCACATTCTGAAAAAAGAGACAGGTTTAAAAAAAAAAAAAAAAATTGAAGTAATTCTGCTAAACCAAGCTTCCCAAGAAAAATTAATTTACTCAGCACAAAATGTGCTTTTTAGGTGCACTACCTTTTAAAATGCAGATGCCAATGCTCAACTCTCACAAAAATGGATAGTCTTGGTAAAAGTGATTATGGCAACTTGCTGCACAAAAAAAAAGGATGTAGTGTGAAACAGAGAATTCTTAGCTACACTGAAACCAATACAAGTTTTGCCAATAGCTTCACCAGGACTAAGAACCAGCTGAAGATGTTGACTTCAAAATCATTTCTTCAATAAAACCCTGAGATATTTATTAGAGCTACATCAGTTATCCTCCAAACTCTCCACACAAGTTTTAACACATACATTAATTAAAAAGGAAGTATTAATTTATGTCTCAGCCAATTTTTTTGTACTTTCTTAGTGGAATACTACGTGAACAGCACACGCATGGGACTTTGCTGTTCAAGACTTTTTCAAAGCCTTGAGAGGTGGAAGCCTTTTACTATGTGTTCTCTTCCAGGCTGTTTCTACCTCCCATCCCCAAGGTCTTGATGACTCTCCCAGTCAATTCCCCTCCAGCTAAGGAAGGTTGGACACAGGTTCCTCAGCAGCCTGCCAGTGCCAGCGTGTCAGCCAGACCAGGTCCCTCCCTGCCCAAAGGGGCAGGCTGTGATCAGCTGCAGCACTCCAGCTACCCCTGCACCAGGACAAGGATTATTTAATAGATTTTTTTTTTTTCCTTTGAAAGAGCATGTATTAAAGCAAGGTCACAATTTTTTTTTTTAGATTCTGTATCTCCTGTGGGTGGGAAGCTCCTTAATTGGGGTAGGCAACAGCAACAATGAAAACCAAATACCCAATTCCAATGTATTCCACTTTTCATGCCAATGCAAAGGCTTCGAGGACTGTGCTAAAGACTTTGACAGTAGCTAACATAATTTACACTTCCCCATCCTTGCAACTGTTATTTACTGTTGTTAAATAGATAGAAAATACAAGGACTTCCTACACTTCTAGAAATACCAGGATTTGAGGCACCCGCATTTGTAACACAAGCAAAGTCTCCGTGATTTTCTTAATGTGCAATTGCTGGAGAAAACAAACATCCAGGCAGCAGCCCTTTACCTGGGCCCAGCTCACGTATGGAAGATGGCTGTCACCACCAGGAAAATTAACCAGAAACTTCACTGGAAGGTCCACATCAAAAGTGTAGTGTGGCACTGTGAAATCTCAGAGCTGGGTCAAACCATCCAATGTGTTTTTCTCTATCATTCATCTATAATTTCATATAATGTTCATTTGGTTCTTCCCCTTGCAAAAGAGATGTGAAAAGCTACAGAAGTGGAGCTGGAAAGTAACCACAGTAGCAAGACATGTTGAGGGAAGAGGTAACTGAGAACTGTCAAGATAATAAAAGACCATTTCTGGCCTTCCATTTCTATTTCTTCAGTTCGAGTGTTAGCATTATTACCATGAGCCTCACAGTGTCTTTCTTTTCTTCAAATACTGTCTCTGGAAGACTTTAATGCTCCATTTAAAAAGAAAACTTACATTACTAGCCCTCATGGACACAGAGAAAACCTTGGAAACATGTCTTGAAAGTATGTCTTGAAAGCATGTCTCAACATACCCACACAGGGCAAAAAAACAGATGTCAGATAAAAGGAACACCTACTGTATTATCAATTTTATTAATGCTTGTGCCTTGCTCTTGATTAGCGTCAGCAAGATTAAACACAAGCAAATATCTCTTGTTCTTCTTAAGAGAATTGTTGGGTCATGTTTTCAAGATTTTTATTCTATTATAAGGATTTTACATGTCTTGAAAATCTGGGGCTTCACTGAATGAACCCCAAATTACAAGATGTGTGAGGAAATCACTCGTGGACAATGCTGTGACAAGGAGTACTCTCTTTTGAGCACCCAGCTCTCATGTCTTTCTAGAACCCCTACATTCTCAATTTATTTTTTTGTTTGTTTGTTTGAGAGCTTGCATATGAAAATATAATAGGTATTCGAATATTGTTCCCCTTATTGGTAATACAAGGAAAAGCGACGGGCTTACTCCAAAAGAAGAAAAGACATGTTTTGCAAAGCAGTTTTCAGCAGTTATTTTTGTTCTGAAAATAACGACAAGCGGGAGTTTCTAAAGCCTGTTTTATGCTTGTATTGATATATAAGCAAATGAATCTTCACAGTGTCAACATAAAGCAGACAGAATAGCTGCAGTGAGGCTGGACTCAGGCCCAGAGCACCAAAATGACCAGGTGACACAACTAGCCATTCAGGTTGTGTCACACTCAGCCATTCTGTACCACAGCAAAGTGGTACTGCAATACTGGAGCCTCCACTTTTATGCTCCACATCCATTGTGCCATGGCTCCATCTAAGCACAAGCTCTTCTCATACGCTCACACTGCTTTACTATTTCTGTACCGTACAGAAATAGACAATGGACTACATTCAATTCTATTGTGGTATTTTTTTTTTCTGTGGTATGACTTGGGCTGATTTTGTTGCACTAGTGGCAATTTTACTTATCCAAATATAATAAGACGGAGTGAGAACCTAAATGATTGATAGCAGTGCTCATTGAAACACTAGCAGTGTTAGGAATTAGTGTGTTCTCTCCCTCCCTTAAAATGATCCAAAATTTGAGACTGTGACAAAGAACAAGCATGAGGGAGGATCTGGCTCGTGCCTTCCTTTTCAGCAGATGCATCCTTGGGAATAATTTAAATATCATATTTCAGCCTTGTTTTGCACACAGAGTGCAGTGGAAAGTAACTGCTGTTTTTGTATCGAAGGCAGGGGGTACGGTGGGAGAATAGTTTTGCTAATCCTTCATTTCAGTCTAGCTGAAGCTCCCTATGTCCATGAGCCCAGAAAGGACTGTTGCCTGCTTCCCACACTGAATGACCTGACTCTCCAGGACGTCTTTGAACTGCATTTCTTTCAGCACCTCTCTGACATTGCTTTTTGGCAAGTTGTCCTAGCTGAGTCCTAGTGCATTATAAACATTGTGTTGGGATGCGCAGGTTTCTATGAAGGGAGAAGGCTTCTTTCTTGACTGAGCTCAGGGCCTGATTTTATGTGACGAGAGGAGTGATAGTGTGGTGGGTGAGAACCAATAAATGTATATGCCTGTGAAACATTTGGAAACACTTGAGCATAAGCACTTTTCCATTCTGCCCCCTCTGCAGCTTCCTCCCAGCACAGAGGAGTAATGGGTGAGAGGCTGAGATGAACTCCTGAAGTTTTCACTTAGTGAAGACAAAGGGACACTTCCAGGGAAAGCCTAAAGAAAATATCTTTCTCCATTTTTTTTTCATAGAATCATAGGGGTTGGAAGGGACCTCGAAAGATCATCTAGTCCACCCCCCCTGCCAGAGCAGGGTCACCTAGAGTACATCACACAGGAAGGCGTCCAGGCGGGTTTTGAATGACTCCAGTGAAGGAGACTCCACAACCTCTCTGGGCAGCCTGTTCCAGTGCTCTGTCACCCTCACAGAAAAAAAATTTTTCCTGATATTCACCCTGAACCTCCTATGCTCCAATTTGCACCCATTACCCCTTGTCCTATCACAGGTCATCAATTTTCCATTTCTTCCCCCTTTTTGAGCTCTGTCATCACTCCATGCTATGAAAAGCAGTTTGGACTCATCGTTCTTTCCTCCAACATAAACCTGTTTACTTACTGCTAGTCTGAAATTAGGTATCAGTTCCCCATACCATAAGTGTATGGGCCCTGCTCCCTGACATTTCAAACTCTGCCTCCCCACTATCTCTCGTAAGGGACGTAAAGGAAGAGTACAGTGCCCTGCTGGGTGGCAATGTGGTGAGTTATCCTTAGTACTCTCCCTTCTCCAGAGCTGGTGCCTGGTGTGGGATGTACAAACTCACATCCTTCCATTGTTTGAAAGGACTGAAGTGCAGCTGTCAACATTTGGCCTATACATTCATCTTACTACAGAGGTTACAAGTTCACAGAGTCCAAGCACAGCTGTCAGGTAACATCCTCACGTGAACTTTCCTCTTTTTTTTTTTTTTTCTCTATTTTCCCTTCTCTCAACTTTAAATAAAAAAAAAAGCATGCTTAACGAAACAAGGTGCTAGGCAGCAATATTGCATCACTCTATAATCTACGGTGTCCTAACACATGCGGCACTCGCAGCCAGGCAGAAGCCAGTGTTGAAGCCTTGGGGGTGGAGGGAGGGCTGCACAGTGAGCTGCATCTGTATCCTGTGGTACAAAAAAAAAGCCCCCAAATACCATAATTTGGAAGTGGTTCAGTAATTTCAACGTGGAGCATATTTGAAAAATAGAGGAGAGATCTCACTTTAATGTTTTGCTGGAAATTCAGGGTCTGTACCAGTGCAGCATATCCCCCCCTCTCCTAGGCCGATGTGCACAGTCAGCTCTGAGATTTGCTCCAAGCCTCTGTGGGGAACTTGAACCCCTTGACCTACTGGCCCAGAAAGGAGAGTGCAACAAAGTCCCTCTGACAATAAACACAGGAATTATTAGTAATATTAACTCTCTGGCACCAGCAATCCCAGCATCTGTTTTAGACAGAAAGAGGAAGCCTGGTGAAAATGAATATAGTGGTGACAAAGGGTTAAATAAATGTGAACTGGGCAGGATCCTGCTACTTGATTCTTTTCCATTGTTTGCTGATGAGGTGCAGGCACTTGGCTGTTTAGTAGTGAGAGAAGTCTTTAAGAGGACCCAGAATCTGGGAATACACTGCTCTTAAATGCAGAAAATTGATATTTAGAAACAGTGCCCCTTGGCATTTAATTTTTTAATACTTCAAGGCATCCATATTTTACGTAATTTCAATTCTAACAGCAGCAAAACTTGATTTCAAAACCTCTAGAAGTAAATCTTCAGAAGAGGACAGTGCAGTCTCTTTACTTTAGCAGTCTTGAAGAAAGCAGAGCAGGGACTGACTGGCAGCCAGCAAACTACAGGCTAGCAAGGCAAACAGGTACTAAAAGTTTCTCAACCTGGTGTAAATGCTGCATAGACTGTTGCCTGTCTGAAAAGGTGCCTGCTAGAAGGGGATTAGGACAGTAGAGTGTTTTGTCCTTGGCACAGAGTGCTCAGTCCTGTTCCTAGAAGATGCACATTTAATATTAGAAGTCATGAAGGGCACAGAATTAAAGCTGGTAACCCAAAGGGAATGTCGTCTCCTTAGATTGCTACAGTTTCCTAGAGGGACACCAGTAAAACAGATGGGGTGACCAGCAAAGGCACTCTGACAGCCAGCATGTCTGAAAGGTCAGATTAGATTGAGCACTTAGTCTTTATCCATTAACAGACCCTAATAAATCAGGGAGACTAGCAATCGCCAAGAAATAGCTGTGTCTTTGTAACATGACCATGTCTTAAACCAGACTGAAAGGGCTTCAGGAAATCTGAGGGCTCTAGATAATACTCTGGATAATGTGAGAGCTGCTTCTCCATGACCTATCTGATAACCTTCCCCACATAAGGATGTTTACGGGCTGGGTGGCAAGTAAGACGTTTAGCTACGCTGAGATGACAACTTTACGAGGTAAGAAAAGCAGCAGTGTTTTATTGTTGTTGTTGTCAGATGTGGGTGCAGCTTTGAAAGGTTGCTGCAGCAGTTCTGTCAATAGGACTTTTTGGAAATAACGATTTTTCTAGTTAGGCCCCAGGCTGCATTAATTGTTTGGAGGGTGTTATTCTTCATCTGCTGTCAATAGCTTGTCAGAAAAAAACGAAAGACATGAAGTGTTCTTGGAGCAATCTAAGAGCCTAGAAACAACACCAGGTGGAAGTTGCAATCTAGTGTTTAGTGTGTCCCTGCTCACAGAAACTAGATATTTTCAGGCTATGGTGTAATGGATTTCCTCTCCTACACCTTTAGCTTAGTATTCTCATACCCTAATGAGAAGCTCACATTTGCTGGTCTGAGAGCACAGGCACCATTTTTCTATGTATTTTTCTCTAATTACCTTTCCAGGTGCCCTGTGATGTCCACTGAAAGCCTTGTAGGAACTCCCATGGAGTTGAGCAGGCTCCTTCCATTAGGGGGAAGCAAAAGGAGTTCCTTTGCATGTACAGGGAAACTCAGTTTTCTTCCTTTCCAAAACGCTTTGTCTGATTTAAATAGTCTGCATGGATATGCCTCTAACATTTGCTGCCACAGTGTCACTTTTATCTTTTACATGTCCAACTTGCCCCATGAAAGGAAGTTAGAGACATGTATTGTTTTCATTTAACTTCTGTTTAACAGGCAGTACGCATGCTGGTAGTGCTTCATAACTTTCATCAATGGAAAGGAATTAGGATGGAAAGCTTCCTCAGAGTCTGCCACTAAGACAGTTCACACAGCCCAGTCTAGGGAAAACAAGGAAAACACAAACACACAAAAGATGATGGATGAATGGATACCTTCTAAGGAGACAGAAGAAAGCATGTAATAGAGAGGTTGAGGACAAGGGAAAGGATTGTAGGCTTGTACTTCTCTTGACATAAAACTCTTTGAGTATTTTGCAAAGAATGAAGTCTGTTTAGAGTCTTTGGGGGCTACTGTAATAGAATTAACCAACTGGAATGAGAAAAGAAAAAAATAACTGAAGCATAATACTCTTTCAAAAGAAAAATCAGTGTTTGTAGGATTTGTGAATGTTTGATTCAATAGGATAGTAACACATTTATTTTAACCGAAAAAGAAAAAAGACAAAGAGAATTAAAGTCTTCATACATTTGAATATATTGAACTACCCTGAAACATATCTTAATGTTTCTTAGCTCATTTTATTTTTATTTCAAAAAGTTAAAGGAAATTCCTTTTCATTACATTTCTTGGATATTAGCATTCTATTACCTTTACAAAATATGTCTGATAATTAACTCCCATTTCAATTTATTTTCTGCAAATCATAGAATGGTTTGGATCTTTAAAGATCATCTACTCCAATCCCTAGACTATCACAATGTCTGGAGAAAGTCTAGTATAAGCTTTCTGATTTTTCTCACTCTGTTTAAAGCACCTTCTGCAGTACATTTTAGCTTTCAGGAAATTAATAGTATATTATTTTAGACATTATTACATAATACTATTATTCTTCTCTATTTCTGTGGCAAAGAACTATATATTCAGAAAAATTCCTGATGTTGAATGACATCAAATGTTCAAGACATTGTATCAGAGTAACCTATTTACTTTGTGTTTCTCTAATAACTAATTCTTTTTAACATTCCTGGAAGATGAATGAGTATTTGTTTCCATCTTTTACCAATGAGAGGCAAAGAGAGGCCAAGAAATTTGCCAAAGATCATAAAGAAATCGGTGGTGAACAAGAAATCAGAATGATCTCTCCTAGGTCCAGGCCAGCACTTTATTAGTTTCTGACATTGCTTTCTGTCTGTCATCCAACATCCACTTGATTTGATCTATTCTTTGATGGATTTTCAGTTGTTCTTATAATCAGAACTTAAGTGTTTTCCCCTTACAGTGTCTGATCTCTAAGGAACTTCACAAAGTGTTCTGTTTCTCCTCATTTCTGATTGACAGAGGACAGTGCCAGAAGCAGCTGCCATTTTCCCATTTTAAACTTCCCAGGACATACCCTACTTTTCCTAGTTCTGTGCAAGCATCCTGAACTTCCCTGCTGAGCCCAGTATGTAACAAAACTAGGAGACAGCAGGGAGTATGTCCCTTTTCACTCCACCACTTCTGGTCCCCACACAGTAGAACCGTTTCTGTGCACTGGTGCAGATGGAGATTTCCTTCCAGACTCACCACTTTTGATAAATAGCAACAGCAGTCTAGCTCCATGCATTAACACTTTGAAACCTAGTCTAGATTAGAGGAACCTAGTCTGGTTGAGAGGAACCTTAGTCTGATTGAAAGCCATCCCTGCCCATGTCAGGAAGGTTGGACTAGATGATCTCTAGGGTCCCTTCCAACCTCAGCCATTCTATGATTCTATGAAACAGCTTGCATTTCATGAGCTTGGGAATGGTGATACAAGGGACATTTCTTTACAGAAAACAGGTCTTTTGCTACATTTTTAACTAAGAAGTTTTAAATAAATTAAGAAATCAACACAGATCTTTCCTCTCTAATTCTCTGCTTTTGAAAAGTAAGCATGAAAATAAACTTCAACAGTTCCCAGGGAACAGAGGAGGGCTTGTGAATTGCTGTCTGTTGCCCATGGAAAGAAGAACAGTCCCAAAGAAAGTCCTGGTGATACAAAACCTTATATTTCAATCAGGTCAAATTGAGAGCCCTGTGCCTGAACACTCTCTCTGCCACATCAGCCCCAAAAGCTTATGGGAAAGGGGGTAATAAAGACAACAGAGTGGCCAGCTCTACATGAGGAGCAGTGAGGAAAGCTGTTATCCACAGGCACATCAGGACAGCTGTTGGGGGGAAAAGATCTATATCCAGTTAGGATAGCAGTCGTGCTTTGGAGCCAGGAAGCTGGGCTCGGTTGCTGATAGCCACATGGCTCTGTGCCAAAAAGCAGAATGGCACGAGGTTTGCATTTCAGTGTCTTGGAGATATTAGGAAAGGGTTGGGGCCCTAGGAAGTTCTTCCTTCAGGAGAGACTATAACACAACCAAAAGCTGTGGGCCTGATCTCCTTGCCCAGTGTGAGGAAGACCTCCCAAAGTCCTAGAAAATTGTTATGAAGCAAAAATGAGGAAACTCATTCAACTGAATGATCTTGGTGCTAACCAAATCAGTCATTTTGCTCCCTTTGGATGCAAACTGCATCACTTTCCTGCAGTTAAATGGAGGACATAGGCATATTTGGCACTGTCCACCTACAGCTAGGTCTTCTGGAGGCTTCAGGACTTTCTTTCAGTCTCTTTGTTCAGCAAATAGAAAAACTGAACACACACCAGCCTGCACCAGCTGAACATCTGTTTGCTCCCACATAAGGCCTATCTAATGTCAGCAAGTAAGGAGTGTTTTTGAACAAAAAGCTGCACACATAACTATTGGTTTTAAGAAAAGAGACTGTAAATAAACCACCTATTTTCTTATGCTCACATACTCGTGGGTCTTATTGTACCAAGTATCTTAAATGTCAGCTCCTCAGGATTATCTCAGAGCTGTATGACAAATTCCCAAACTATGTGCATCAGTAGAAATATCACTGGTTCCACAGCACATCCAAACTTACCCTGAAACACTGCAAACAAAAGACTGTGGGTTTAGGATTGCTTTCTAAACCAAACATTTATTTTAAAAGATAAGAGAATGGCTATTGTCACGCTAAAAGCTGAAGACAAAATTACTATATATGTGGTAGTTTTAAAATATATCACTCATTTATATTTCTTTAAGAGGAAAAAAAAATTTGGCTGTAGTTGCAATCAGTCTTAATTCATTCTTTATTGCTGCTCTGGTTCTGTGTTATTTGAGCTGGTTTAACTGTTAAAAGCGTTTCAAACGTTCACATGGTCTGCATTAGGTTACAGAATAAAAGTAAGTACAGCCCACCAAATGTAACTTTCTGAAATGCAAACCACATGAATTTGATTTCTTTGTGGTACAACTTTAATTGGGTTCAGAGGTCTTTCGGTCTTACCTGTCTATCTGCTCTCTGATGGCTCGACCTGATAAAGCTAATACAAAGAATCTGCAAATCTGATCCAAACTGATTACCCTCAGTTACAGTACATGGCTTTATTCTTGACAGTAACGGCCCTTTAGCCTAGTTCATTTTTAAGCTGCAAGTTTGAACCCTGGAGCCACCATTGCACTGGGAGTGGAAATGTCACAACTTGTAGTCTCCTTGCAACTCCACAGAACTAGAGAACCAGAGGCAAAGAGAGAACCTAGATGCAACCATAAGTGATCACATATCCTAAAAAAAACAGCAGGAGCATGTGTATATAATGTATGCCTTGCATTGTCACAGCAAATGTCAAAACAGAAAATGCATCCAACACACCCTACATGATATGTGAACAACTGAAAACAGAAATTAAAACGAAGTCTGGAATCTTCAGAAATTGATCTTTGACTGATTTCAGATTTTTTTTTCTTTTGACAATATACTCTGTTGGCTTAATGACAATTTAGTCATCAACTCTGTTGCACCGCGTTGTGTCCTACGGCTTGCTGGAGTGAAACAACAGTATTGCTGCTTCTCATTGAGAAAAGCAGATCATATCTCAGCAACAAGAAGGAAGGCAATGTATAACAGGTTTACTAACCTTGCATCCTGTGACCTGTGTCAGTTTGTGGAAGTAGATCCAGAATTAAGCAGATGGCTCAGGAGAAGTGTAGGGAGAAATGAAGCAGTGTGCTGAAATACTTCGTCCCTTCACCTGGATAGCTTGCTGTCTGGTTTTGAAACACACAGCCTCCATTTTGAAAAAGTAGTATGAAAAAGATTCACAATGCCCATAGTTCTTGGAAGGAGACACCACAGAAAGGAACATTCAGCAGACCCAGTAATAAAACAATACACACCAATATTGAATATTACTCAACTGAAACTTCCACTGCAATTCATAAGTTTCATTCATGTAAGTAAACCAGTAACAAGTAAAAACATCACAAGTCATCATCTAGCTTAGGCAAATTACATTCTCTTTTCATCACTGGAAGACCAAAATCCAAAACAAAACAAAGCCACCAACTTTTAAAGCAAATGTAGTGAGTATTTTTAAGTTAATGTTTTTCATCCTATTCCCCCAAAGCTGTTGCCTTTGTCATTTTTCTACAGTTCTATTACAGAGCACTATCTGTACTGGTAGAACTGTTGTCCCTAGTAATTTCCAGTGAACATATGAGAGCTAAAAAATGAAGTCCCTTAACTAGTTCCAGGTTTTTCCAATAAGCAGTGTTGGCAATATAGCTTTTAGCTCTCTGTCCATCATACAAATAACAAGGCAGGCCCTGTAAACATGGCAGGGGTGTCTCTAGCTTCCTATCCATACAATGGGAAAGCAGGAGGAGTAAGAAGGAAATGTATACCTCAGTGGTGGGGTTTTATTGTTAACAGGGAATAGTTTTTTGGCTTGGACTCATTTACATTGTCTTCAAGGACACATTTCAGAGCTTCTCAACTTAGTCATAAGGAAAATTGAATATTTCCAAGGATGTTTCCTCCAAAATACAAACTGATTTTTTTTTTTTTCTCGCGGGGTTTAAAGTGTGGGGTTTTGCTTTTGCTCTCAATCCCTGTTTTCTTTCATATATGAGGTTTTGCTTCCCTCTGAATTTATGTGTTCTGCTTGGGTCCAAAGTTGTTTCTACTGTTTGCTTTATAGGAGTTAGGGCCCCACAACCCTTGATGTTGCATTAACATGCAACAAAACACTCCATGCTACTAGGCTGCATACAGAAAAAGATCAGACTGGAAGGGACCCCAGGTTTCCCCACAGAGAAATGCAGTTTCACTTGATGGCTTCTGGAATGAACTTTGCCTATTATGTTTTATATAGATTTTGAATAAATCCTCTGAGTCACAAATTTATTATTGGAACAATACAACTATATAGAGGCCAGGGGAAAATCTGGAAGCAAGTATGGATTTTCTTCCCTGTCATGGAGCCCAGAATCTATATCTTTCTCCACATCCATTTAGTATGGCACACAGGGAACTCACTGACTGCTTTCTTCCAGCTTTCTTTGCTACTTCACAGCAGAGGTATTATTCTGCTTCCTATTTTATTTCCCTACAAATCAGAAACAATTCAAAGACATGCTAGGTACCTTTCCTCTGTGGGCCTGGAATGGACTGCAGAGAAAGAAGAAATGAAAAGAGGCTAAAAAAAAGGAAATTAATTGTAAAAAGGTAAAGTTTTCCACATGACTCTTCGTTTACTGTATGTATTAACCATCTCTATATAATCTACTTACCACATAGTTTCAGTATGGACTTCGTTTAATACCTGTGCCATGTAACCTCAGACAAAGAAAACCACTTGAAACGAGTGCAAATAGACAGAAATAATCTGATATTGGTTCAAATTTGGTCTCCTTTGTTTACCAGTTCCAGTTCATTTATTCAAATGTTGAGGCTGTATTTCAACCAGGATAAACCATCCATAACAGCCTGTTCAGTTTAACAGACCTTCTTGTTTGACCAAGTGTTTGAAAAACCACTGCTGCCTTTTGCCCACTTTCACAGTGCTCATTTACATGTGCTGCCTAAAAGTTACATCAACAACTCACAGCAGTAATAAATTAATGAAGTCCAGCATATCCAAAGAAAGATTTCTTCAGTCACATTAAGTCAGCAGTTAGCCTCTCTAGGGACAGTTTCCAGTAACAGCACTAAAACACTTGCTGAGAACACAAGCTTTACCTACAAGTATGTCAGGGAAGCTTTCTGCACACAGCTCTGCCTAGATGCTCCAGGAGAGCATCACCGTTCAGATCTGTACGTCTCTTCAACATCACCCTATTCAATATGTGGGACAACCCGATTGCAGATTAGAAGTGAGGGACACCTGGTATGAGAAATCACTTGTCAAAAGAGGAAGTCAGGTATTCAACTGGAGCTAGCACTTGCTTCTGAAGTGCTTAAAGGATCACAGTCCCCCTTAGACAGTACCTTGCAGCTGAAACCCTGTAGCAGCACGGTTGCTCTCTAGACACAAGAGGCAGCAGCCTAAGATACAAGCAACATCCACCATACAAAACTAATACAAAGGGAGAAGCTTCAGTGATGTGTTCTATAAACGCCCAGCTACATGTGTGAAAATGGGTGCTCACAGCAGTGTGAGCTTCAAACCCCATCAGCTGAGATTTAGCCAACCTGAAAACCCAACTCATTACTCTTTACGAAACTTATTTGTTCTCTATTTTTATTATTTTTCAGGTGATCTTATTTCCAAAGGTGAGGTCATCTTGTCTTTGCCTGGGAAATCACAGACATTTCTGTGAGGGGAAAGAAAAAAAAAAAAAACAAAAAGAAGAAAATAAAAATATAAGTTTAAAGACATCTAGGCCCTAAATAAAAATGCTTAATGCCAGGAATGCTGAGAAATACAGAACTCTAAGCAAACACTGAATGCAAAATTGTGAATTGCTCAACATATACAATGATATAAAAAATGTCAGGTTGTACTTGAACCTGTGCCAGGGATCTTTAGGGAATATCAGATGTACATAATCACTCTCAAAACCACCATGAACTGAACAAATGTTTCAGAAAAACTGCTCTGCTAAGAAGTCAGTATTATGGTATCTGACTTCTCACCAGGTCTAGAAAATGTAAAGTTGCTTGAAAAAAACTTACAAAACCCAAAAGCTACATTAAAGAAATCAAGGGACTAGAAGCACCAGGAGAATTTCTATCTAGGATCATTTGATGCTAACTTTGCATTTTTTTTTTGTCTTATAAAATAGAGCAAGAGATGGGGGGGACAGAAAAGCATAAAGACTCAAGCAAGAAAAGGCAGAAAACAATCAACAGGCACAACTGTTTCCTTATAGCAAATGTTTGATAAGTACACACTGTATTTCACTTTGTAGGGATAAAAATAATTAAGAATGCTACTCTGAGCCCTAACATATACAGCACCGGTCAGCCTGGATGCTATGGTTCAAGAACTAGATAAAAGTAACATAAATCAGAATTACCCAGGAAGTATATACAATTCTCTAAAGACTCTCAAATAAGCTACGGATTTGGATTTCACTCATTTGGAGAATTGTCCACCGAAAGCATTTTATTACTTTGCCAAGTTTTTATGGACCCTATCAGAACAGCTGCGATTCACTTCACTTGCATCAGAGGAAGCTGGTAATAGCTCAGAGATTGCCCCCTTCATTTCATAAACCAATTAGGACCTGGATCCTACAACCAGAGTAACACAAGCCCCTCTTTTACTGGCAAAATTCCAGTTCGCTTATGTGAGCTCAGAGTAAAGGTCTCTGTTGGCAGAATACAGATGCTCATAGCAGCAAATGTTTCTAAAAAAAACTCTTTAATTTGTTCCTTCTTCCAAGGAACACTCTTCCTGCACTCATCAAAATGAATACATCTCTATCTACCTGTCTAGCCGCCAGTTCCTTGTTCACCTCAGCAATTTTTTACTAAACATTGCTAAGAAAATGTAAAATTATGAGTTACCATGTGGAACTTCTCGAGAAGGACTCAAAAAGGAGAAATTTATTTAAATTATTTTCTCCTTCTAAACCAAGCATCATTTCATTTGTTTAATAGAAGTCATTGTGGTGACGTTATCATCTTAGATTTATCTGTGGTTTTGATTTAAATTGTATTTTGTTTCATTTTTAAATGTGTATTTGGCCTATCCATATGTATAAATAAAACCCTAAATATGCATTACATACGATCATAACTATTCCATAGATTACTAAAACTAATTCATTGATTAATGATTTTTTTCTCTGAACTATTGCCATTGATTTCCAGTCAGGTACCAGCTTAAAAACAAACAAACAAACAAACAAATCAACCACACACCAACCCACCAGCATTAACACTTTACTAACTTAAAGAATGCTTTTGAAAAAAAAAGCGGTTTTTGACTTTGTTTTTTTTAAAAAAAAAGCGCCTTTTGAAAGCGTTCAGAAATACAAGAGAAAGACAAATCATGTAAAATTGAGGTGGTTTCTGTTCAGCACACCAATGACAATTCCCTTATTGAAATAGATACAAACAATTTCTTAGCGAGCAACTCAATTTTTATCAGAGTTCTTCGTACATAAAGCTCTTCATTTCTTACTCATTAATTCATAGCCATTGTGCCACTCCTAGCGAACATTTAGGCCCTTCTCTGAACTGACATGGTGTGAGGCTGCACCCCAAACCCCCCTATTTCTCTAGAAGCTGCACATTATGTTCTTAAGTAAAAAGAAAAGAAAGAAAGAAAAACAAGCCTTACACCAAACAAAGTCTATATTGTTTAAGTTAGTGTTTTACTGTGGCTTACTCACCTGTCACCCAGGCTGACACTTGGATAAAACACATACTGGAATCATGCATCAGGGCACGTTAAGTGCAAACCTGTGACGAAGAGCAGAGCCATGCGATTCAGCTGTGCAGAGCTCTAATGATCATTTCTGGTCTAGGAAAGCTTGGTCTGTTGCATCAAACCCACTGCAACCCTGAGATCCTCTTCCATCCAAAAATGATTTTACATCTGGTTTAGTTCAAAGAGCCATATAAATCAGAAGCTCTGACTATAAATTTTGATGACACCTTTAAAGAAGATTTATACAGTGTGTATTATATATATACATGGGAGGTAGGTAAGAGATAGCAGCCACTAAAAGTAAGCAATCAATGCTGTATTCTCTATGTTCTGTATATCATATTAAGTCCTATTTATGACTTACTCTGATGTGGGAGCCAACCTATGCCGATGAAAGCTCAGTATTTCTGTTCAGATACAGTGCAGTATGCTATTTGGATCTCGCTTTCCTCCATTTTTTGGGTGGGATGAGCTTTCCAGAACAGAAACACCATGATCCATATTTTAGAAACCACTTAAATAAGAATTGTTTGGAATGTGGTTTCACTATCTACCTGAAACAACCATCAGGAGAGGGAGAGGTCTTCCCTTCCCAATTCTCATGAGAGTCAGTGGCCGGCAAGTCACACAATATCCCTGACTTCTTTGATTTTTGTTCTTGCTGTGAGCAAGCAACATTTCTAATAAGCTTAGGACTTTAGTCCAGTAGAAAACACGAAGCATAAAATACTGTGTTCATTAATAAATTTAATCAATATGTATAACGAGCACATAACTTTCAGGATAACAGTTGCCTTCAAGTTAGATAAGAAACACACTAAAACATCTCCATTCCTGGTTGACAGGCTATTTATTACCTGGCTAATGATCCTCCTTTCAGTCCTCTGAACGTCTTCTTGATATATGTCAGTATTTTCCAACCCCCCCTAGACATTACAGCAAGAAAGAGTTTTTGGGAAGGCACGGGAGTATGTGGTTGAAGATAGAAGAGACATGTTGTAAACAATCACCCTTTTGTGCTGTGTCTGACAGACAGATGGGTGCTTTTTGCTCTTTTTCTTCCTGTCTCAGCAGTATCAGGAGAGATTGAATCAGCAGCTCCTGAACATGCCGATGCAAACAACAGGCAAGGCTGGGGAGCAAAAAGAGCTTCCAAACATCACACACAGAGCTGCATGGGTTAGTCTTCAGGTCAACGCATGGACTTGGCAACAGCTAGCTAAAAAGGATGAAACAGCTTGAGAGGATCCATCTATCAGATTTCATTTTCTCCCACACCATCTTGCTTACTAGCCATAAGCTATGAGACAACTTGTTTCTGTGAATGGCTCACTTGTAATAATTTCCTAAGTAATCTACCTGAGCTTCTGAGAGACTAGTGGCTGCTGCACACATGTGGCTTGATGGGATTCCATTTTAAGGTCGGCCAAGGTCAGTGTACTAGAAGGGACTATAGAAAACATGTCTTAGCATAAACAGAAGAAAAAGAAGCAGGAAGATTAAACAGGAAATAAAGCCCTACTTTAAATACAAAGACAAAAAAAAAAAAATCGTACAGAACACCACTGTCACAGATTCTCTCTCTTCCCCCTTCTCTTTTTCTCTTCTTCCAGTGATCTAACTGATGTTCTTAGATCCTGCACAACGAAGGCTCCAGAATGGACCTGATCAAGTAACCAAGAAGTCATTTGGTACTTCATCTCTCACTCCACATTTCTTCTCATCTCATAACATACTGTGATGTTTCAGTTCAAACAGGAGTTGGAAGAGAAGCTTTTCACCCCAGGTTTCCTGAAAGGGAGCTGGTCTTTGAATTTAAAAAACGCACATCATTCCATGGCCTCTTTGATGCCACACACTCCTCCAGCTTACTAGAAGCTTAAAGAAAGACTTTCTTTGGCATGTACAAAGACTCTCCTGAACTACTAGCCTATTCCAAGTGCCTTCCAGAACTGGCTGCATTATGGAAGGATTTCTGCTCATGAATGTCTCTTACAGGAATCTTTTTTGTTTCCTCAAGCTATAACAGAAGATAGCAGGATACTCTGAGAACTCCACCAATAGCTGCACTCTCAGATAGCTTGCTGCTACAGTAAAGCTCCTGTCCTTGCCACAGAGGAGCCCTGTCCTTCTACTATCTTGGATCCCTCAGATTAAGACTACACCGGAGAAGTTTTTTTCATTCTCTAAATCCCCAAGGCCAGTCACAACGTGTTTGCTCTTCATTGTATCACCCAACCTCTGCTAGGTCCATTACACACAGTTTTCTTGACCACTCCATTTCCCATGCCCCTCTATTTGGAAAGCACACAATCCCATGAAAAGATGATAAACTGGAAACAGAGAGAGACATATGGCATCACAAGAGAGAAAACGAGGTACAGGAAGGAAACACAGAGGTGTCAAAATGAATGTTGCATGTGGGGACTGAAAGGCTGTCCTCCCCCAGGTACCATGATTCTTCAGCACATAAATGTACCAGAGGCATCTTGCAAACCCCTTTTGTTGCCTTCTCCTACCTGCTTGCATTTCACCAAATGTGGTTGCAATTGTTCCCTTCTGATGCTGTGCCAGAAGACCATCTTATCTTGATTAAACTGCTTTACAACACTTTGAAAACAGTTAATCTACATCACATGGTTAGTGCTCTATGTCCACTTTTGGTGCCTGAGTTCATGGAAACTGGACTCATGTCTGCCTGTCCGTTTAGTACAATGCTAACAACTTGCTGGACAACCCTCAAACCTCCTGTGTTCCCTTTCAGCTACAGAGACATACCAGGGAGTTTTGAGCTGGAATAATTACTAGTTATGGCTGCTATTACCTTAAAAACAGCAGCAGGTTACTTCCTCCAGGAATGCTAAGCTGTTCAGCTGCAGCCACCTACAGTCTTTGCTGGTCTGAGAAAGACATCTTACCTAGCAAAAGACGTGTCCAGATAAAACAACTACTTTACTGTGTTGTCAACAATTTGTCTGACCGTAATTCTCACATACATTCCCGAATACTCAGTCATTGAAAAAAATTGAGTTATTTAAAAGAAAGAAGAAAAACACTGCTATTGTTCAGCCTAGCTCATAGTCCTGTATTCGTTCTCATTCACAGTCCCTTGAGCTGATTCACATTATCTGCCTTTCAAGACCTTTGACAAACGTATTTCTCGTATCATTTTTTCTCCCCTTCCTCCATATGCCTTACTGCTTTTCCTCCATGTATCTTATCTCCAAATGATGTGCTATTAATCAGCCAAAGACACCTTTCACTGCTAAGTGTTCCTCAACTGATATTTTGTCAGCACAAGTAGTTACTAGTTACAGCATTCCTCCCACATGCTAAAGGCTTGGTGGGGAGGGAAGAGGGATAGCAAGGAGGTTAGAGACTGCCTCGCCACATAAATACTATCTGGGACCTTTATACCAACCTGCCAGTTTGCTGTAATGATAATGTTGCTGTTTGTTCTCAACCAAGGTGCATGGTGGGAGGAAAGTGGGACAGCACGCTGTCTTATTTTTTAAGTTATTAACCTTCATGCTCTTTCCTTTTTCTGATTAATCTGGCTAGATGCCTGTTCAGTAGTAGCCGAAGCTTAATACCTGAAACAATGCATGTACATATACAGTGCCAGTAAAACTTGCCCAACAACACTCATTCTGTCATGTTTTCCCATGCCCTGTGTCAATACCTCATTTTATATGTAAGCCCCCAGAGCCAGAGTAGGGCACTGGAAAAAAGAGAGGCATGGAGGGAGGGAGAGGAAGGGTGAAAAAAAAGGAAAAAGAAAGTAGGGAAAAATTACAGCCCTTGGGAATGTCAGCTGCTGTGAACTCGCCCACTCCTCACCATGAAGCGAGCTGCATGCGGGTACAGGTGGGGCCCGTTCTCTGTTACTAGAGCACAGCCTACAAGTAGGGTCTAAATGAAGACTTTCATTGCTGTTCCCTGTTTTCATTGGAGTAAGGCCATCACAACCATTTGCAGGTGGCTTGGCCATAGTCTGACACTAAAATATTTGTGGTTGTGATAAAAATCAGAATATTGCTACAAGATGGTTCTATATAATCTTTAGGGCTTGATCCTGCTCTTACAGAACTCAATGAGAGTTTTACCCAGCTGCTCTCTGCTGGTTTTATTGCTCATTAAAAGGTATATTCAGGAGCACAATTCTCCATGCTAAAGACTCCTCTACTCCTTGAGGCAGCTTCAAATGTTTTTTAAAAAAGGGGGAACCCAACCCAAAAACCACTGATTTGAGCACCTCAGAATCTGGGCTTGTAAAAAAAGTGAACCATCTCAACTTCGTAAAGTCACACCAAAACCACCAAACTTTGCAGAACATATTTTCTGAATCCATGTGGACTTTTCTTCAGTTGTCTAATACCTAAACCATCGTCCAGTCTGTATTCCTCATGAATGAGTCTGGGATATAATTCTTAGCACATTTAGAAGGATAAGATGAAGATAAACGGAAATGACAAGATATATTCTTTGAATAAATAAAACTGGCACCACGTGGAAAAGACTGAAAGAAAAGAAGACAAACAAAAAGGATGCTCAACACTTTGGCAAGTAGATGAAGTTGAAAATGCAGCAATTATCTCCTAGGACATACCATGAAGAAAAAACAAAACCTCCTAGGAAGAGGGAAGAACGGGGAACAGAGTATGCTGGAGGTCACACCGTAAGTCTCATTCACACACCAGCTCACACAGAGACTAAAATGCTGACGATTGCCTCCCAATAAAGCAGCTTCAGACTCAGACTTAGGAAACAATTGTGTGATTCAGTCACAAGGGAGATGTAAGATATGTCATGACAAAGTTTCCCAGTTGAGACACTCACCACTAACTAGGCAACAGTCCTTTTTATCCCCAACCCCTCCAACTACGGAGATCCTGATCACTATGGCCCAAAACCAACACAAACCCAAAACCTGACTGACAGGGTATTGCAAAACCACATGCAGGTTTTTTCTCATTATACAGAAACAATTGTTTGGAAGCCAAGTACAGTTCCATATGAGACACCTCACCACTAAGCATTAAAGTTGTTCAGTTTGATGTGGGTTTTTTGATTTTTTTGGGTGTTTTTTGTTGTTTGTTTGGTTGTTTTGTTTTGAAATTAGGATCATAATTACCACTAGACCTATTAAGTCACAATTTGAAAAGAAGCTTGATCATCCTTAACAAAAATAATTTTATTAGCTCTTTTTCTTTCTCGAATCAGAAAAGAAACTGTTTCTTCCTCCCTTCCTCTCCCACAGCATCCTGTCTTGAATGGAACCAGACATTTAGAAGACAACATTCTTGGATTCACAGGCTAACAGTACTGCACATGAAATTTCAGTAAACACTGAGTTTTGTCAATATGTAATATATACAAAGTCACATCTATCAAATATGTTTACTTGACTCAGATTTCTGTATTATGAATCAAATCCTGACGTAGTAGTAAAAAGGAAAGTAGACAAGCTTTGCCAGAAGCAGATGAAACCCATGTTCTGTGTGTGGCTGGATAATCCTTCTGGAATGGTCAGTGCCACGGGCCATCCCTGCCACCACAGCACTGAGAGATGGAGAGCCTGCAGCCTACATGCTCCCACAGACACCAATAATCTCAAAAGAAAACTCAAGAGTAAATGGACTTTGCATTTTCAATGCCCAGATTTTTTGGTTTTTTTCTAAAGAGACTGCAAGTTGTTTGTTAATTATTTAGACAATGACTAGAGACAGAGAATGCTTTTGTACCTATCATATAATCAATGTGACCAAATTACAAATGACAGATAATGAGTCTATGCCTCCTTCCACTTCTATGTCTCTTTACCCATATGTTTTCATGCATAAAACTCTCCAAATTCTCAGAGTTGTTGTGGTGAAATACAGTACCCTGAAACCACCTGGGTAGTTTCTGTATAATTAAAAACAAGTTATTGTGACTTATAAGGACTTCATGTTTGCTGGAAGCAACTGAGTGTACAAAAGATGGATGATTTTGCTCAGACAGTTCTCCAAACATGAGCACACAACTGGCATCCAAGCCAACACAATAAGCATCCATACTGTCAGTTTATGGGAATAAATATAGATCCATCATCACAAATTGAGCAACTGTTCACAGAGGTCTCTGTGCTAAACTTCACTTATCTCGATGGTGGATTTATTTTGTCTTCTAGTATTCTCCAATTAAACTTGGGAAATATCCCAATCCCACTAGCACCCAGAATTTCTTTTGAAGGGAGTGAAAATATCAGTTTCAGAAATACTATCTTTTTCCCAAGACAAGTTATAGAAGCAACACAAACTTTGAGCATAAGCAGATAAAACCAAAAAACTGGATGGAGAAAGCAAGACTTCCCTGCAAGTACAGCACTTGCCTCCCTCTGAACCAAAGTGCCATGTCTGGACTAGATGTAGTAACCTGGCCATTCTCCCACAGTCTGCAACATGTTGCAGGGGTCCTAGCTGCGTGCTGGCAGCATCAAGTGCAAACTCTGTAACCTCACGAACCATGCAGACAACATCTGGTCCTGCGTGCAGCTGAACCTTAAGAACCACAAAGACATCTGGTCCTACATGCAGCTGCTAGAGTCACAGAACTGGAAAAATTAGAAAAATGGAAATGGACTCACCCAATCTGCCGATTTGTGGAAGGTGCTTGTGTAATGACCGAACTGGACTGTGGAGATGGCATGGCTTGTTGAATGACAACGCTGGTGTCATGGTTTGGCATCCTTGTATTTGTCAGCTGGTGAGATCCAGGTCCTGCCATTGCTCCTCCAACTGTGTTATGCATGGAGATATTCTATGAAAAGAAGGGAAATGGGAGATGGAGGAGGAAAATTAAAAGGAAATAAGCGTCTTGCCTTGGTTTTCTTGTCTATAGGAAAACAATCAGAAACATGAAAGTAACAATATGAAAAGTTACTGGCTCCTGGTAAATCCCAAGTTAATAGATCTTGTTGTAACCAACAACAATAAAGAAATTATAAATAACTATTTACTTTCACAGGGCAACATAAATGGGAAAATACCTGCAAGCTGACTAATCACTGTTCTGTGATTCTGACTTGTGATTTAGAATGAGGGTATTCAGCACATGTTCACCTAACAGGACACAAAATATATTTTGTTTTAAAATGGCTTCTGTGGTGAATGCAGGGCACCTTGATTTACTACATGGGCTGTCTACTGTGTAGTAGGTCTGCTTAGACTGACAAGCAAATCAAGTTTCATAGTCCCAAAGTAACAAACAGTACATGGTACCTCATAAAACAGTCATTTCTATTAGTCTCCATATATTTTGTAGATCAGTACGAAAGACCTAGAGACCTAGAATAACAGCACTGTATTTGCACACATATAACTTTTGCTTCAGGTAACTTGGAGCCCTTAAAAAGCTCACAGATATCTCATATCCACACAGCAAACAAGTCATGAAAGAGCAGGATACTACTAAGGGAGGAACCATAGAATAAAACTTCTCTCCTGTTAAGCCTGCACACAGCGTATACACTTCTGCTAAACTGCAGGGTTTGACTTGGCCTGCGTTTAAAAACAAACAAAAATCTCAAGCCAGAGATAACCCACAGTGTATACATCTGAAAAATATGATAGCCTCAAGAGCATTGTTTTTCCTATCAGGCATCAATGTGTGGATTGTTAGTAGTAAGAGAAGAAACTTTCTGTTGTCAACTCATGCTAGGCTAAGGAAAAAAAAAAACCAACCACCTTTCCACACACACTTTGCCACCAAGACTCACACAAAGCATCTACCTAACCTTTGCAGTACTCAGGACTGAAAATTAAAGTTAAATTTCATTCAGAATTCTAATTTATGAGACAATTTGTCTAGGAAACACATAAAACCCACAGGAAAATGATAGACAAAGCTGGTGAGAAAGGAAATTTGGATCTCTTCTCAAATGTGGAGGACAGGAGAGACAGACAACATATTGAATTGCAGACCTAAAGGAATGATTGCATTCTGAACCAAAAGAAGAATAGACCCTTTAGATGACATTCCTTATGGAAAAGCAGTCAATAATTAGAGGACCAACACCAAAGACCTTAGCTGTCAACCCTGTCTCCTAATTATTATGTACTACAGTTGATTTCCCAGGGTGGTGTGGACACAGGGATCTCTCTGTATTTATTTTTTTTTTTACTGGAGGTGTTCCAGTCTTCATAAACATACAAAGAGGCAGAAGTGCTGCCTATGGCCACATCGTTAGACAACTCGCCCACTATGAGGAAGACCCATCTCCCAGTTCTTCTTTCAGTAAGTAATTTAAACAGTATGAATCAGGTCTGGCAGCTCCATTATTCTCTTAGGAGCATGCATTGCAAGAGGATACCAGACCAAGGACTTCAACTGCAATTTTTCAGATCCTAGTAGTATGTCATGGCCATCAGGCAATAACAGAAAATAACCTCAGATATACAGAATCTTTCCCAAAAGTTGTCCCTCATCTACCACATTCTTATTAAAATTTCACTTCTTCAATGCATTAGTGTTTCCTGCTGAAAACCTGTTTGTTTAAAACAATGTAAAAAATATACAGCAAATTATAGTTCAGAATTCAAAACTGCACTGACTTTTTTTACAATTACAAGACTTTGCAAAACCAAGTCTAATATCTATCCATCTGCAAGTAAATTTTTTGTGCTGTCACTTCCTAAAGCTTCTCATTAAGTGTGGGTGTTTCAGTTAAAAGCTATCAATATGTGATACAATTAAAACCTATGAATAGGTGATATTTACTTGTTTCAACATTCACCCTTATTTAATTTCTCCTTTGCACTACCTCAACAGTTTCTGAATCCTTCCAAATATTTCTGTATTGCCTATTTATTTTCAGTAGTATGTTTATTAAAGCAAATATTAAATTGCAAGACAGGTATGCTGTACTTGTACCTCTGGGTTTATGGGGGAGGAACAAAAAAAAGCACTATCACCCTACAATGAGTTTACCCTGCATACTACACAACTGTCCCTTGCCATTACCAGCACAGATCTTCTTCCTGCACATGCCTGCCTTGCTTCCAAAGATGGCTGTCTGCATGAAGCCAGAGCATTGGCATAAAACAGTCTAGGATTCTGAAAGCCTTTCTCTATAGTACAGACTCCAAACTAGAGATGTCCAAAAGTTACAGAACACTGATCTGCTACATGGGAGGATCTTCATAGGAAACATGGATGGTGCCATGAGTCCATGAGGCCTGGGAAGGGACAGGATGCAAACCCATCACGCGTTTTAGACAAGTGGTATCCCAGCATTTGCCCGGATTTTGACTGGATTTTGTTGTACCATGGCAGGGCAGAACTTAAAGATTTAATATCAGATTCCTGTGATTCTATATTCCACATTTCTATTTTCTTCTCCTGCTCTTT
>NW_008588937.1:36671-36916 GCF_000691845.1 Merops nubicus
TGTCTGAGGTACAAATGGTATGAATCATGATGGGTATGAAAAAATGTTGTTTGCACATAAGACATAGTAATTGTTAGCTTACATGCATAAACTTGTAACACTGTTTTGAAGTTTAAACAATTTCCAATAAACTGTATTTTTTCAGGAAGTAGGCTGAATATGTGATGCATAGAAAACAAAAAGGGAATGAAAACCTGCCAAGGCATCCAGAGATCCAGATAATCAACATGGCTTCACCAAGGGCA
>NW_008588938.1:0-25431 GCF_000691845.1 Merops nubicus
GGGCCCTGCCCCAGCTCCTGCCCCTGCCCCCGGCGCTCCGGGGGGTGCCCGAGGGGGTTCTGGGAGAGTCACTGAGCATCAGCTTGGGAGGCCACTGGCTGGAACTTCGGCACTACTGTCTTACTTGCTGCTGCTCCATTCCTGGCTTCCTTACATACCTGTGCTTTATCCAGTTGGTGAAATTTGATTCATAAAATCACATCAGTGGGAATCAGCTGTGTACTGAGCCTGCTGTATATTCCATCTTTTCCTCAGACTGTAAAAGAAAAGTTAATACCATAAATAATAATACCAATAAAAATGAATACCTTAAATAATACTAATACCTTAAAAGTTTGGAATTATCACAAGATGAACTAGTAAGCAGACACTGCAGAGAACTCCTTTCTGTAACAAGGAGTTAGGTTGGAAAGTTTTCTTCGATTCCTTGACTCACTAGGGTTTGGAACTCGGGAAGAAGTTCATTAATTTAAATTTCTAACAAATAGGTGCACACAATGTTTACAAAAGTGAATACCTGTTTTTTGTTTTTGTGTACTTTACTGTATTGAGACTGCTTAGATAGCACTGGTACTGACAATGGACAATTTTAAGTACAAAACCATTAATGACAGTTACATTATTATATGAAGCAGATGTACAAAATACTGGATGCTAATAAGTGTGAGTACTGTTGTCTGTTCATTAGGATAAAGGTTCTAGAGAACACAATGATTTATAAAAGCAATGTTTTTTTTCTAAATAGATAAAAAGTCACCTATTTTTTTTTTTTTTTAATATCATTGTTATAGGTTAGCCCTAGTAGGCAGCTAAGCACAGTGCAGGCACTTGCTCGCTCCCCCATGGTACTGTGACTGGTGAAAGAAGAAGAGTAAAAGCAGGAAAATTCATGGGTCAAGATAAAAATTCTTTAGTAAGAGAAATGGAAAAAAAAAGGAGAAGAAAACAGAGCAGGGGATGCAGGGACAACCACTCACCACCTCCCATGGGTATACCCTACCCCAGCAGCTTTCTGGGTGTGTCATTGTGTGGGATGGAACATCCCTTCGCTTAGTTTGTGTCATCCCCCATTGATGTTCCATCCCAGCCTCTTGTGTCCCTGCAGTCTGTTCAGTGGTGGGAGCCACAGTGATGAACAGAGGAGACCTGGACACTGCAAGTGCTGTTCAGCAGTAGCTAAAACATTACTGTCTTATCAGCATTGTTTTATTCACATCTAAATTAACACATAAAATTAACTCCATCTCAGCTAAACCCAGTGTAATAATGAAGCCTATGAAATGACTGCCAGAATACACCAGAAGAGTAATCTGTGCTGAGCCAGGGTACGGTGGAAATAGGTGAAACTAAGTACAGTAGAGTTTCTTGTATCTGATACTGTACATGTTTGGAGAAAGCATTTGGGACTGAATGTACCACTGACAGGATGTGGTATAAAGATGTTTGTGATTCAAAGGCAATATTATCTTAACCTCCTTTCTTCTCACGTCAAGGAAAGATATATGTCAACCTTACCTGTGCCAGGTGAAAATGAAAAGATGTCCTGGGCATGTGAGAAGTTTTCACTCAGTGGTGTAAAGAGTTAGATGTTTTACAGTGCCTAATAATAGTGGAGGGGGTTGTGTATATTGCTTATCAGTGATGTCTTCTTGAAAACAGTATTGTAATTATGGTTTATTAATCCAGTTTTGAAATTTTGGAATGGGCCAAAATGTAGAACCAAGGCATTACTTAATTACAGTTGCTTGCTTCAGGAGGCTTCTAAACTTTGTGCTGTAGAAACAACCTATGCCTACCTAGAGGACCCTGAAATGAAGTTTTATTTGATCCTTCTTATATTCTACCCCACTCACTCTTCCACCTTTGTTGAAAAAGCTTGGGAGATGGTAACAAGAAAAGATAGAATTTTTCTGTAACTTAGGAAAGCATAATGTGAACAAGAGTATGATATTTAAAAATTGTGGTTACAAGCCAAGATTTTTATGTGATTGGAAATAAGCTATTAAAGATGAAGGGGGAAGGACTGTGATAATTTCATAATCTGAAAAGATAAAGAAGTTGCAGTAGATCCTGTTCTAATGGTCTGTATAGTTTATTTCCGAGATCACCAGGTTAATCTCTTGTACTTTAAAGATTCTAGAGAAACAGTACTGATGCAGAAATACTCTGTATTGTAAAGGTTTAGTGACCTTGGTACAAAATTTTTACTTTTTTGATCTTTATTCCAGAGACAGAGGAGATTGATGAGGAAGTCTTCTCATGGCTGAAGTGTGCAAAGGGTCAGTCTCATGAACCGGAGAATCTTATGCCGACACAGATCATTCCTGGTACAGGTAATGCCTGAAACCTGAAAGGAAAAATTCCAAATTTTGTCTCGATTCTGAGCAACCAAGTGGAATGAAGCTGCACTGGGAAGTTCAGACTGGACATGAGGAATAAGTTCTTCACTGAGAGGATGGTTGGTCACATTCTCCAGGGGAATGGTTATGGCACCAAGACCATCAGCATTCAAGGATCATCTGGGCAACACTCTGTCGTGTGTCCTAGTGTTAGGTGATCATGTGAGGAGCGGGGAGATAGATTTGATGATGGGTACCTTGCAAGTTGAGATATTCTATGAGTCTCCTACAGTGGGAGGAACTTTGTTCCCCCAGTCCCTGCCTTGATGTTCAGGGCTTGACAGAGGTGGGAAGAGAGGATAACATTGAGTGAGGGGGAGGTGGAAATTGTTGCGTACCTCAGCTTTCTCCATGTCAGCTGTCACCAGCTCTGCTGTCTTATTGAGTGGGATGGAGGTACACGTGTTCTTTAATCTTGCTTTTCTGGGCACAGTACCTGTTGAAGTCCTTATTATTCTTTGCATCTCTTGCCAAATTCAGCTCTGACTATGCCTTAGTTTCCAGATCTTATCCCTCCACATCCAGATGAAGCTACTGTATTTTCAGGATACATGTTGCTGGTTCTACTGCCTGTGCACTTCCTTCACACATTTTTGTTTGACCAGGAGGTCCTTACTGGCTTGTGCTGTTCTCCTAGCTTCCTAGACTGATTTTTTTTTTTTTTTTACACATGAGAGTTGAGAGCTCATGCACTCTTAAGAAGAAAAAGAAGTTCTTAAAGGGCTGCAAGCTCTGTTCAGCTCCTTTGTCCCTGAGGGCCATTCCCCAGAGGATCCAATACAGTAATTCCTTAAGCAACTGAAAGTTTGCTCTACTAAAATTCAGCATTCTGGCTCTATGCTTCACCTGGCCCATGTGCCTGGCGACGGTGAATTGCATCAGGGCACAGTCACTGCAGCTCAGGCTGCCACTAATCTTGATGCCTCTGATTAGTTCTTCAGTGCTGGTGAGCAACAGGTCCAGTAATGCTTCTCTGGTCAGGCTGTCTGTCTCCCAAGGAATTATCCTCAAGGCACTCCAAAAGCCTCCTTGACTGCTTAGAGCTTGCTGTGCTGCTTTTCCAGCAGGTGTCAAGATAATTGAATTTCCCCCTCAGGACCAGAGCCTGTGAGCAGCATGATGGTTCCTGTAGTTAAAGAAAGAACACTTTCTCAGCAGGCTTCCCTTGGTCGGGCAGCATGTAATAAGCACCAACAGTGAGGTTTCCTTCATTGATTCGGCCCATAATTTTTACCCATAAGCTCTCAACCTGTTCATCACTGGGTTTCAAAGACAGCTCTTTGAAGGCAATCTGCTCTACATAGAGAGCAACCCTGCAGAACTCCAGCTGTGCGATTCGTCTCATCACAGTTCAGGGGTAGTGATTAGATTGTAGCTTTCTAGTTGCAGGAGGAGCTGAAAGATCACTGTGCTTCTTACCCATGCTGCATTTACTGGTGTAGAGAGACGCTTCAGGTTGGCTGTCAACCTTGTAACATTTTGAGGTGTTTAATAGGTGTTTTCCTGTTGGTTCCTAATACATCAGCAGCCCCTGGCTCTTCTCTGTTGCTCAAATCACCCATTCCCTTCCCCCACTAAATCTAGTTCAAAGCTGTCTGTACAAATCTGGCCAGCTTGCTGGCAGAGACTGTTTTGCCCTGCTTAGGCAGGTGAATCCCATCAGCTCCCAAGAGACGTGGCTTCTCAAAGATAGATTCGTGATCATAGAAGCCAAAACGAGACATGGAGCCAGGCATTCCATTTGTTACCTCCTTCTCTTATTGGGAGAATAGAAGAGAATGCCACCTGTGTTCTCGATCCTTTTAATGTTGCTCCAAGGGATATATGGTTTATTTCAATGATTCAAAGTTGCCTCGTTGCAGTATCATTGGACCTTACCTGGGTAGGAGCGGATGATAATCTGTAGGATTTTGCCAGGCTTGACAGCCTCTTGGTGACATCACAAAGCTCCAGTGTTAGCAGAGTTCTCCACACTATTTGGAGACAAATGTCTTGTAGCGTGTGATCTAAATTATACTTAGCAGTAATATTTAGAAAAAACAAACAAAAAGAAACAAACAAACAAACAAAAAACCAAAACAAACAAACAAAAAAAACCTCCAACAACAACAAAGTAACACCCTCTGATTACATATTATAGTTAAGGCCTTGTTTTTAGAGTTCTTTACATGTGACTTAATAAGATTTTCACTTTATTTCCAGCTCTTTACAATATTGGAGACATGGTTCATGCAGCACGAGGCAAGTGGGGTATCAAAGCCAACTGTCCGTGCATTAGCCGGCAGAGCAAATCCGTGCTGAGACCGGCCGTCACTAACGGAATGTCACAGGTATGCCATTTCAGGCTGAAATTACTGGCTTTGACATGACATTTTTAAGATCTTTAAAAAGTTAGATCCTTTAAACTAATCTATTGTGAAACACGAGCTTTATTTTCTCCATGTGTATTCTGAGTGTTTTAGTTCAGTGAAAATCTTCTGGGATGCTTTCTGGGGATGTGTGCTGCAGCTGTTACTTACCAAGTGCATATCTGGGCTAATACTTGTAACTTATACTTATGTAGGAGTTGGGTAGGAAGTAATTTGTGTTGATACCATATCTTAAAACAAACCCCACTATGAGTAGCTTGCAACATGTGCATTTATTTTGTTCCTGAATGCTCGTGCTGAATCTAGAGCAGTTCCATTACTGTTCCCACAAGTAGTCCTGTGGGGAAAAAAAAAAAAAAAAACCAAAAACCAATCCCTAGACTACAAGGTCTAATGTACTTGGAGAAGTTTGTACTCTGCTGTTACATAAGCATAAAGGATCTCTATCGTGTACCTGAAGCACACAAAACCTAATGCACTGGATAACTAAAATGTCTCCCAACTTGAACTCTTCCCTTTATTCAACATTTAGCAGCTGTTTATGTTTTTGTTTTAGCTTCCGACTGCAAATCCTAGTGCGCCAGTCTCTGGAAATGAGAGCACGTTTTCCACTGGGGCAGGGACAGCAGCAGGGACGCAACTAGAAATGGACACTGTTCCAAAATCTGAAGCAGCTGATAGTAGGATAGAAGAATCTGCAAAACCAGACCCATCACCAAGCAATAACACTGGTGACATGAAGACTACCAGACCCCTTTGTCCAGATGCAGCTCCATCCTCAGCCTTACACTGGCTCGCAGATCTAGCAACACAAAAAGCAAAAGAAGAAACAAAAGGTGAGTGGAAGACATGTGCTCTGGGGTTGGAATGAAAAGATAAATAATAATGTAGTGCTTGGTTGCTATTCTTCGTGAGAGTGCCTTGCCCAAACAGAGAAGAATATGCTCATTTTGCTTCCTTTTACTTCTTACAACCAGTTTTCTTTTACAGGCTTAGGGATATGCAGAGCTGGAAAGGCGATGATAACAGCTGAAGAGAAAAATACTGTCTTGTCACTTCTAGTTTCTTTCAGTGCCAGTTTTTGTTTATCTTCTAAGTACTAAGCAGCTGGTATCTCCATGTAAAATGATGGTAATTAATTTCAGATACAGCTTTGTCAGTTTGTTGCTATTGAAATAAATAAAGCTGGTTTGTGTGCTCTAAGAGTGCATTTCCAAAGAACTGGGAGAATAGATTACACGTGGAAGGTCGGATGAAAGCGTAGAACTTCCTTAATACTCAAGGGTTTGAGTGTGATTCTCAGTATGAAATAAAGGTTTAGAGAATACACCTCGCAGTTGTCAGGGGTGGCATGACTGACACAGTGTTTATTCCTGTTTGTATGTCTAGCAGGAGCCCCTTTGTATGGCAGTGTTAAATGTTCATGACTCTTTCACTACTTTTGCAGGGCTTAGTCACTGTAATACCTTGATTACAGTTAATATTTGAAATATTTCATATTGAAACATTAATTCAGAAGGTTAAGGAAATGGTTCTTAATTGAACCTAGTACAAAGTTGTAGTTCCTTGTTCATCTGACACTTTCAAATCAGAACTACTGTGCAATTCAAAACCGTAACAGCATATGAAGGGTAAAATTTATCTGAAGTATACGCTGTCTTTGATTCTCTTTGAGATGTCTCATTCACTGTTCCAAATAAAATTTACCCTTACCACAAGATTCTGTTAATACCCGATTTAATGCAACAGCAAGTAATTTCAAAGAACTCTGTGCTCATTTGAACTTTGCCTTTTTTCTTTTCTTCTCTCCTCCCCATGGTGATATTTGTCTTACAGATTCAGGATCACTGAGGTCAGTGCTTAATAAAGAATCCCATTCACCCTTTGGATTGGATTCCTTCAACCCCAGTGCGAAGGTTTCTCCACTAACCCCAAAGCTGTTTAATAGTCTCTTGTTGGGCCCAGTGACATCTAGCAACAAAGCTGAAGGCTCCAGCCTCAGAGATCTACTACACACAGGGCCAGGAAAGCTTCCTCAAGTCCCGTTAGACACGGGAATCCCCTTTCCTCCAGTCTTTTCTGCAGCTTCTACGGTAAATGATTTTTGATTCCTTCAATGATACCTGTTCTAGGGAAGAATTTAATGATAATTTAAGAGTTTTCATCTATATGTTTTTGTAGTATCTTATTCTTAAAATGTTGAAACATGGAATATCTCACCGAAACTCATCTCCCCACAAAACTGTAGGGAATTTTGATGCTGATAGTTTGTGCTTGGGTTTAATCCTGCTGGGGCGAAGCTATTCCTTGCAAGACACCAAGAAAGTGAATTAAATATAGTGTTCAAATTTGTTTAGTAGATAATCAGCATCCCTATGAAAGTTAACTTTGAATTCCACGTCTTTAAAAATGCTGCAAGAGCATACCCCAGAAAAAGCCAAAAACCTGTCAGCAAACGATTTCCTTAAAAAAAACTTATGCATACTTGAAAGGTGTTTAAAAGATAGAATACGAATTTAGGAATTTGTTGTAGTTGCCCTTTTAGTTGCCTGTTTTGGAATAAGGATACTGTGTTTCTCTTAATCTGTTGTTGAGGAAATAACCTTAAAAGAAAATCTGAATAAATCTGATACTTGGAATGGTTAAAAGCATGTAGTTTAAGAGAAGGATAGATTCTGTGAAGTTTATCAAGACTTAGCACTTCTTGGAGAATACTGAGGCAGGTAGAATGAGGAAGAAGATGAAATGGCTTGTCTCATAGGAGAATTATTTTTTCTTTTTCCCTCTGTGTCAGGCTGGAGGGATGGAACCTTAATAGCTCCTGTTGTTTGGTTTTGGTAAAGGGAGCTGTACAGCTGTGTGGGAAAATTTCACTGCTACAGGAAATTGAATCCAATAATACTTCTGTCCCCTGCCCCTTCTCATCACTGAGTACAGGGGAAGGAATTGTGATGACCTGTTTTAAAGCTAGTAATTCCCTCAATCAAGCCTTGAGAGGACCTTTCTATTGGTGTTTGTGGAGAACTCTGGTCCAGCCTGCCAGCTGAACACAAAAACATACTTGTGAAACAACAGTTGTGTTGATCAGATAGAGGGTTATAATAGACTGCTGCTCATGAAGAGAATTATCTTGGTGTTTCTGGAGCATTGAGATTCTGTTGTGAAGAGTAGTTAGCATTCAGTGTAATAAACAAGACTAATCTATGCCATGGCCCTCTAGAGGGTCAGCATAAAGGTGTATTTTTAAGACCATCGTATGCAGATGATGTTATGATCTAGTCTTACTTGTGTAAGACAGGTTGTGGAAGACTAACATAATCCCAAGCATCTGTACAGGCTGGGGTCTGACTAGCAGGGATGTTGCCCAGAGTTCTGGAGAACAGCAAGCTGAACATGAGTCAGTGCTGCACCCCTTGCAACTGCAAAGGCAAAGCTCCTGGGCTGCACCAGGGAGCATACAGCTGGAGCACATCCAGGAATGTGGTTACTTCACTCAGCACTTTTTAGGCCACACACACCTGGAAGAACAGTTGTAGAGAATATGGAGGCACATCTTTCACAGGTGGGCATGGTAACAGGACAAGAGGCAGTGGACACAAGTTGCTTCAGGGGAAATTTTATATGGATATAAGAAAAAATTCTCACTTAACATTCAAGCAGTGGAATAGGCTGCGCAGGAAGGGGATGTGATCTTTGTCCCTGAGAAGCTAAGGTGGGGCTTGACACAGCCCAGGATAACAACCAGATTTTAAGAGTTATGCAAAATGATCTATAGGTCTTTCTTCTAACCCAGGCTTTTCTATAATTTCATGAATATTTTTTACTGAACTAATATCTTCATTTATGAATAGTGCTATGTTTTAGATTGATAGGTCTGTGTATGATACGTTTTCTGTCTATTGAATTTCTGTTGTAAAGAAAATGGTAAAAGTTTTCCAATAAGAGTTTTTCACTGTTACTGGTCACTCAGTTTCCAGTCCCTGTGTGTGTCTGGGGTTTTTTTGATATGAGGGGGAGTGCGTGTGTTGGGTTTTTTTGCTAGAATGAGAAGCTCTTTGCTGCCAGAAATGTATCACACCCCTACCCCCTCCCACATATGTCTTATGAATAGTGATCCAGTTAGTGTTTATCTTCTATTGAATATCTGAAATATATTCAGTGTCTGGAGTAACTTTCTGTAGGCAAGGACTATAGTTTGGTTTGTGGTTGTTTTGTTTTGTCTTTTAAGATAAAAACACGATTTTAAGATTGTGTCATTACTTTCCAATTTTAAACATTCATTAAGGAATTTCAAATGTTCCTTGAGGAGGATGGGTGCCACAACCAGGGAGGCTGGAAGCACTTTCTCTTCTCTGTCAGTGTTTACTTAATGTTCTCATATTTGTCAGCTCATCTGTGTCAGGGAGGGTAGAATTCACTTTCTTAGTGATAGAATGAGGAAAATGGGAAAATAGAGTTGAGATATTAATGAAATTAAGAAAAATGTGAATCATTTTTACCATTAACGTAGAAGAGTTTAGATGCTCAAGTTTTCTATTCCATGAATGTTTGCTGTAATATTTTTCTAGATAGCCTGTAGCAGGTTATTTAAGTTTTGCTATTATAAATCAGGGCCATAGCTATTTCTGTTCTTACTGGATATATGCCTGTCTCTAAGCTGATTTGTTACCTGTTGCAGGTTTTTCTGATAGCAAGATGGCCTTGACTAAAATCTGAATGAGAACAGATAGGCATTAATATGTACACTGTTGCAAGACTAAACTTAAGTCTGGATTTACATCTTGTAGGGGGCCAAGGGTAAAGCTAGCCTGCCTAACTTCTTAGACCATATCATTGCCTCTGTGGTGGAAAATAAGAAGACGTCTGATGCAGCAAAACGAGCTAGTAATGTAGCTGAGACACAGCGAGAGGTGAAGGAGATGGTAATGGGCTTAAATGTGTTGGATCCACACACTTCCCACTCTTGGCTGTGTGATGGTAGACTCCTTTGCCTTCATGATCCTAGCAACAAAAACAACTGGAAGATCTTCAGGGAGTGCTGGAAACAAGGCCAGGTGGGTGATGACAAATTACTAACCCATACTGTTTATAAGTATCATGGAATTTTAACCTGTATCTTGGTTATTGACAAGTCCATTCAAACTTTGGCCAGTTGCTCTTCAGTGAATATTATTTCAACTGTAACACTAGGAACAGGGGACACAGTGTACCTGTCCCCTCCATGCTGTACTGACTCAAGCCCATGTGCTCTTGTATATTAAACTTTTCCCAGCTTACCAGTATGAGAGTGTTTGACTGTGGTGTGGTTTGT
Organism: Merops nubicus; assembly: GCF_000691845.1. Classification (NCBI taxonomy): domain Eukaryota; kingdom Metazoa; phylum Chordata; class Aves; order Coraciiformes; family Meropidae; genus Merops; species Merops nubicus. The sequence goes on from NW_008588938.1 coordinate 10,080, forward strand.
GCTGAACCTGCTCTACTACAGACCACTAGTGGATCTACTGTGATTTCCTGCATACATCCTGGTATCTACCCCATCCATGGTAGCCTCAGGGAGAGGTCCATTGCTTCTAGCTACAGTATGTTGAAGAATGGAACTGCTGCACACAGTAATTTCTACTGGAATTTTAGGTGTACTTGATGCAGTGTCTCATCCTGAGCCTACAGCCTCTGTTGAATCCAAGTATTGTTTTGAACTCAACATCTTGTGTATTGAGTGCTCTCCTGGATTGTCTTGAGGGTCCATCAAATGATTAGACCTTCAGTCAAGAGACTGACCCTTAAACATGCTGCCAGTATAGCCACTTTTTCAGGTCTCAATCCATAGTACTACAGCTTCAGACTTCTCCAGAGAGCCATTAAAATTGACCTAGTCAGACAAGCTGAATCTTTAAAACAGGGTGAGTAACTGCTGCTGCAGAGAACTCTAATAGCATGTGAAGTCCCCCTGTTTAAACTGTTCTTGGCACTGGGTTCTGCAGCTGCCTCTGACACCGTTACCTGCAGTGACTACTCAGTCGAGACCATTGGCACTAGACTGTTATGTCCCTCCTCATCTTTTCTGGAGACATCCATGTTCTCAGCTGTTCTGCTGTTACTGTGCTAATGCTGTTGGCATTCACACTCCATGCTTACTTGTGCTCATAAGATATGCACAACGCTGACATGTGGCAGAGGAACAGATCAGCCTGTATGTTTCTCTTTTGGCACTCGGAGTCCTTTCCTGCCACAGAGAGTGCTGTTCCACTGCATGTAGTGTGTCTCATGGGACTGCACGTTCTGAGTCTGCTTGGCACAAGCCTAACTACTACATAGCCATGAGAACTGCAGAGAAGACTGTGGCACCAGCCAGAGCTACCAGGTCCTGTTGCTGGCTCCCTTCGCCAGCTCCTAATAGGTGGAGAGGCTACTGTGCAGCACGCGCTCGTGTGTCTAGAAACTTAGTTTGCTGCTGGAATTGTCAGCTTTCCTCATAATTACAGCTACCTTCTTGTCCTCATTTTTTTTTGAATGCATAGGGGGTCTCTTTTGGTTTTTTGAACCTGTTAGGTCTTTCTGATTTATGAAAGATCTCAGACCATTATTCTGCAGTTCTCTGGTGTCAGTCATCTGACTGACTTGACAAAGAGCTCCTTAGCTTCTGGGCACTCTACTCACATGATTTCCTCAAGCCTCCCTGCCAGCAAATAATACTGTCTCCCTGAGGAGGATCCCAGCTGTTTTGGCAAGAGTATCAAAAGACGTGTGTCAGTTTCTCTGCAGGGGAGAGAGGTTAGTCACTAGGTGTGAGGCGCCGCATGTGGCTGTGGGGTTCTGGACCCTTAGTGAATCCTGAGAGACTCCTTATGGAGTGAAGATGTGACTTAGGTTTGTTTAGCCTGAAAAAGAGAAGACTGACAGGATCTTATCAATGCTTGTCAGTATCTAAAGGGCAGTTGTCAAGAGGATGGGGCCAGACTTTTTTTCGGTGGTGCCCAGCAACAGGACAGGGGGCAATGGGCACAAACCCGAAACTCAGGAAGTTCCATCTGAACATGAGGACAAACTTCTTTCTTTTGAGGGTCACAGAGCCCTGGAACAGGCTGCCTAGAGAGGTTGTGGAGTCATGCAATCCTGTGCAACCTGCTCTGACTGACCCTGCTGTAGCATGGAACTTGGACTCTGTGATCTCCAGAGGTGCCTTCCAAGCCCACTGCTCTGTGATTACCAGTCCTCTGTCAGATATGTAGCTTGTAGTGTGCATAGCCTTCTATGTATGTGCACACTCTGAGGCTCTGGCTACAAATGTCATGCTCATGTGAACCTCTGTTTTAGGTTTCACCCCAAGATGTCCATGATGCTTTTGGATAACTTTATCATTTAAAGTTCCCCTTTTATAGCAACAAACGTTTTCCTTGCTCATTCAAGGATTTTACAGTGGTGTTGCACTCACTTGAGTTTTCTGCTGAAATGTAGAAAGCAATCTAAATGAACCTCTCTCTTTCCTGCACGAGAGAGAACAGGTAATCCAAGCAGATGTCACTGTCTTGACAGGGCTTCTCTAAATAGAATTTCTTCAAGCAGAGGTTCTCTCAAAAAACTGTGCTCTGTCATATCTTGTACATTCCAGCTGCATCTTTAAAAGTGAACACAAAGAACACTGATTCCATTCCCATTTCATGGGCTGGAAAAGGTTAGTTGGAAAAAAACTCTTGGCTGCCCTCCCCAGCACAATAAATAATGCACTCTGGACACTAGATCTGAGCCATATGAAGATCTTAGCTATAGTAGCATCCCAAATTGTTAAAAGATAAATTTTCTTTCCCTTAATGTCTGTATAACAAATGGCACTTGTTGAGTACTTTGTCTTAGAAATTGTCAGAAACAAGCTAAACTGCTTTATACCAGAATTCACTATGAGACCATAGGATTATTTCTGAAGCTTTTCTTCAAGAGCACTTTGCTCTCCTGAACATGGTTGTTGCTCATGCAAGGATACTGTCAGGATTATCATCCTTATAGAAACCTGTTGATTTATGAATTTTCATACTAGTCTTTCTCTTTTTTTGAGATACTGAAGGTGTTGGGTGGTGATGGAGGTTTTGACTTTTTTCTGCCTGTAGTGTGAGAGCAGATCTGGCAGGAAATGTCTACCAACAAAGTCTGCTATCATTTTATCTTGCAACCGTAGCTGTGTTCTTCACTCGAGAGGACCTTTACTTCCATGAGAAATTCTCTGCTTAATATCTGGAAAGGTTCTGCTAGATTAAACAGATTTCCACACATACCCCACTCCACCCTGCCCCCATTGTTATGTTTAAGTAGTCCAGTGAATATAGCAGGGGTTGAAATTTGGCATTATTTTCCTGGATTGAGGATGACTAGTTTATCCATCAGCTTAATGTCTCCCTGGCAGCAGCTCATACCCGTCCTGTGAAGGGTACTGTTATTTTACTCCTCATCCATCATCCCTAGGTTTTTGCAGAATACGATTAAAACCTTTTCATTGCCTTAATGTTCACAGTTCCTTCTGGGATCATGGAATATATTTCAGTTTGGGATCAGTGTATCTGCTCTGTCACCTTAGGAAGCTTTGCTGCTTGTGAGGGCCTCACATCAGGGACATAATGGAAAGACTATCAAGGCTTGTCTGTCTCATTTAGCCTCTGCTGCTCTTCTATATTGGCACAAACAATACTATCGGAGAGACCTGGACGGTGTCAAGAGTGACCGTATAGCTCTGGGGCTACTCTTCAAGGCCATGGGGTCTGGGTATTTTTCTTGATTGTTATGGTGAGGGGCTAGGGGGTGGACCATCCTGCATGCCAAGCATTGATTGCATAGCTGGTTTTGACCACAGGGTTTTGAGTTCTGTCCTCATGGGAAGCTCTTTGAGGACTGAAGACTGCTTGCAAGTGCCAGGATCCATCTAAGTGGGGCAAAAGTGTCCTTACAACAGATTGGCCAACCTGATTAGGAGAGCTAGAAGCCAGGAATAGTAAGGGAGGGGAGAAGCATTATCAGTGGTCAAGAAAGAAGTTGGCTGATTGGGCTGGAAAGCAAACAATGCAGGGTGATGTGAACAGGAGAAATCTCATCCTCAAGAAAACAGAGGTGAGAGATGTCTGCCTCAAGCATACACACCTAAGTAAGGAACTGTGTACATCACAGTATTATGAGGAAAACTCTCATATAGTTTCTGGGAGATCATCATGACTTGGTGTCTTTCTGAAGTGCCTGTACACTAACACGCGTAGCACGAGGAACCAGCAGGAGGAATTGCTGTGCACTTGCATGGCTGTGTCTCACTCATGGTGGAGAGGTGGCGGGACGGCTCACGCAGCTGTAGTGTGGCAGGGGACAGGTACAGCCTGTGCAGGAGGGACAGGCATGGGAGGTGAGGAGGAAGCCTAGATGTTTTGTGAGGGAGCAACTGGAATGCGTGACGTTGCGTAGGAAGAGCCGAGTCATTTGGGAGGTTATGGGGCTGGATTAGCCAACAGACTAGTGTGGGCAGCATTGGGGCGAGTGTCTGCTACAACCAGCCCCATGAAGAGGAAGTGGTAAGGCCTTCAGATAACTGGAGGAAGCCCTTTGTTCACATTTCCGGGGCCTCATGGGGCCATCTCGATACCTGCTGGAGGAGTCACAACAGGTCACAAGCACTCCTGAAGTTTTCTGCAGCACATTGATGACAACGTCCTGGCATGGTCAATCCAGGAGCCATCTAGGGAAGGGCACACTGCTGAAGTTTATGCTTACACAAAAGAAAGAACTGGTTGTAGATGTGTGAAGGGAAGGGGCAGCTTTAGCTGTGGTCACTGTCAAGATTGTGGGGTTCAGCTCAAGATCTGGAGAGGAGTTAGCAAAGCAAAAAGACCAGATCGCAAGCCTGGGTTTCAGGAGAGCAGAATTCCATCTTTTCAGGTATCTGCTTGGAAGAAACCCATGCATATGGTCCTGAAGAGAAGAGGGGCTCAGGAATGCTGGTTGAATCATGCTTAACTTGGCTCATAGCCTTCTGTGATGACATGAATGGTTTGTTGGATGAGGGGAGAGCACTGGATGCTTTGTGTCTTAACTTTAATACGGCTTTTGATGCTCTCATAATGACATCAGATAAACTCATGAAGTACAGATTAGATAAGTGGATGGTATGTTGGATTTAAAACTGACAGAAATGCTGTGCTCAAAGGATTGTGATCGCAGGCACTAGTGGTGCAGCCTAGGGGACCAGTATTGGATTGAGTACTATTTAACATCCTCATTAATGACCTGGATGGGACAGAGGTCATACACCCCTCATGGGTCTGCAGACAATACAGAGCTGGGAGGAATGACTGATACACCAGATGAATGTGCTGCTATTCAGAGGGACCTGGACTGGCTAGAGAACTGGACTGAGAGGAATCTTGTGGTGTTCAGCAAGGGAAAGTATAAAGTCGTGCACCTCAGGAGGAATAATACCCTACAGCAGTATGTACTGGGGGACAGCCAGCTGGAAAGTAGTTTGGTCTGGAAGGACCTTGGGGTCCCAGTGGATGAGGGGGTGACTGTGAGCCAAGAACGTGTCCTCACTACAAAGGCAACAGCATCCTGGGCTGCATTAGGAAGAGCATTGTCAGCAGGCCAGAGGGGGGATCCTTCCCCTCTACTCGGAACGGGTGGAGGCCACACCTGGAGTACTGTATCCTGTTCTGGGATCCCAGTACAAGAAATATGTGGACTTACTGCAGAAAGTCCAGTGAAGGGCAACATGATTAAGAGACAGGAGCATTGTTCACGTGAAGAGACTGAGAGAGCTTGGACTGTTCATCTTAGACAAGAGAAGACTTGGGAGAGTGTGGGGAGGAAATCTTATGAATGTGTATACATACCTGATGGGGTGGAACGAGGAAGAGGGAGTCAGACTCTTCTCAGCAGTACTCTGGCAGGACAGGAGGCAGTGGGCACAAATTAAAAGCCAGGAAGTTCAACCTGAACAGAAGAAAGTGGGCTTTTTTTAATAAGGGTGGTCCCTTCCAACCCAGGTGTTTCTGTGGTATTTTATTTGTTCTTGTTTGGGGGGGTTTTGTTTGAAGTTTTTTCTTTTTGTTTTCATGTTTTGTTTTGTTTTTTTCTCCAAAGTTGACAGTAGAGTAACAGCCTCTTTTTCTTAAACCTTGCTCTTCTGGAGTTGAGGTTTCATAGCTACTTTCCAGAACTTAAGGGCTATGTTGCATTCTATTTGGAAACTAAGGCCATTTCTGTTATCCCCAAAGTTGGGGTTTTCCTTCCACTTTTGAGTTAATAGTTCTCACTTAAGGACTAAAATGGGTACTGGTCCTGTTAAGAGGCTATTGGGCAATCCAGGCGTAGCAGTGGTTAGTTACTGGAGTATCTTTAAGCAACACAGTTGTGGAGCTGCTTGTCTGTAGCTCTGTAGGTATCTTTTGGCTAAAGCACTGATACCACTAGAACATCTAGGGGCACCTGTGTTCCTCTGGACTGTACTGAGCTCTTCATGCGAATTAAAAGATGCACCTTCAGTATAGAGCACAGCTTGGGATTCATCTGGACTTGTATAAACATTTGAACTGTTATGTGAACGTAAGTAGCATTTACTAAACCTAGAATTCTTCAGGTGGGATACACCATGTGCAAGTTCACTTAATACCCTCTTTTCCTTTTCTCTAAAGTCTGGTAACGCTAGAGATTGCAGGGAGAGAGGACCTGACAAGCTCTTGGGCAGTGTTGGGAGAATTGACTGGTATACCTTCTCCTATTGTTAGTTTAGCAACTGCCTTAAGCACTTACTGGGAGAGGCCAATCAAATGTCTACAGGGTTAGCCCGAACATCTTAAAACCTCTTTTGCAAGTGAGCAGCCACTTCTCCAGAACTTGATTTGGTACTAAGAAATTAATCATGACCCATGATTATATCTAAAGAGTGAAGTAGTTCTTAAAAATCATACCAGAATATAAAAAATTTCATAGGAAGGGCTTTACTACAAATGCTGTTTCTAATGGTAGAATTTGTGCTTAAAAAAGGAGACATGGTGGGACTTGACACCTACTGTATTTTTACAGATGGATTGACCTTGGCTGGCTTACAGACACCTACCCATGCAACTCTCTTACTCCCCCTTCTCAACAGGACAGGGGGAGAAGATAAGATGGGAAATTGTGTGGGTCAAGATAAAGACAGGGTGATCGCTTGGTGATTGCCGACACCAGCAAAGCAGATAAATCTTGTGGAGAAGTTAACTTGCTGACAATTAAAAGTAGAGTAGGATGATGAGGAACAAAGACAAAACTGAAAACACCTTACTCCTCTCCTTCTTCCTAAAGGCTCCACTTTACTCCTTCATCCCCAACTCTTCCATCTCCTCACCCCGCAGAGCAGCGGGGGGGATGGAGAGTAATGGGGATTGCGGTCAGTTCATAACACTCCTCTGCTGCTCCAGTGTGGAGTCCCTTCTACAGGGTAGAATCCTTCATGAACTGCTCCAGCATGGGCCCCCTCGATGGGCTGCAGTCTTTCAGGAGCAGACTGCTCCAGCATAGGTACCCAGTGGACCACAGTTTCTCCCAGAAAACTTGCTCCTGCATGGGCTTCTCTCTAAGGGCTGCAGCTCCTGCCAGGAGCCTGCTCCAGCCTGAGCTTTCCATGGGCTGTAGGGTCCTTCAGAGCATCTCCCTCTGCTGCAGCGTGGGGTCCTTCAGGGGCTGCAGTGTGGATATCTGCTCCACTCCAGTCCACCACAGGCTGTAGGGGGGCAACCTGCTTTCACCGTGGTCTTTTTGACTGGCTGCAAGGGAATCTCTGGAGTACCTCCTTTCCTTCCTCCTTCACTGACCTTGGTGTCTGCAGACTTGTTCCTTTTCCCCTCCCTCCCTTTCACCCCCACCCCCCATCAGCTATGGCACAATTTTTTTACTCTTCTTATAATCACAGAGATGCCAGCAGTGTCAATTATGGGATCAGCTTTGGCCAGCAATGGGTCTGTTGGAGCCAGATGGTTCCATCTGTGTCCAGCACAGGGCAAGTCCCAGCCTCATCTCACAGAGCCCACCGCTGCTGCCAGCACCTTGCTATGTAGAGCTAACACACCTGCCTTGGCAAGTCTAATACAATTCCACTTCTAAGGCAACTGCATATGGCCTGGAACTGAAGTTTGCCTTGACTCTGGTTATTTGTTTGATGCACAAAAACCAGACATGGATGAAAATAGATTTGTGGTGTCTTGGTATGGTGGTAGCCAGGAGTCTCAGCTCTTAAGAAAGTTTGGCTGCATGTGTAAGAAATTTGGTTATGGTGGAGTAAGCATTCATCTTTGTATTCTCAGCCCGTGCTGGTATCTGGTGTCCATAAGAAGTTGAAGTCAGAGCTTTGGAAGCCAGAAGCTTTCAGCCTGGAATTTGGAGATCAAGATGTAGATTTGGTGAACTGCAGGAACTGTGCCATAATTTCAGACGTGAAAGTGCGTGACTTCTGGGATGGCTTTGAGATAATATCTAGTAAGTAATATCTGTGGCTGACTAGTTTAACCGAGCAGTCTGTCTTGCTGCCTTCAACTCCTCCTTTTCCACCTATTTTTCTAAAAAAAAAAAAAAAAAACAAAAAACCCCAAACGCAACAACAAAAAAATCTCTCCAAACAGCTTTCAGTCTCATCCAGAGAAGCCATTGCTCCTTAGATGTAGTGCACCCTAGAAAATACTTTACTGGTGGCGATTAGGGCAGGGTCGCCCAAAGAAAACTTCATCTGTACTATGGGGTGTTGGTGTGTATAACTTTGCTGTGTCAAAAGATGATACATCTAATGGAAAACTACTTGGGTTTTTTTTTAACTTTCCTCACTGAAATTAATCATGAGTTACCTTCATTAAGACAGTAAGTAATCTGACAATCCTTTCTCTCCTTCCAACCTCAACTTTTATTGTAAAACTGAAGGGAACCTCCAGAGCTAAAAGAGACTGAAGCTTTTGATGCTAAAACTCAGAGCTGGTGGAATACATCAATTAAGTAAAATTGATTGCAAATTATTTTAATAGTAAATCATCTGCAAGTACAAATACAAGGTTATATGTATTATGAATAGCAAAGCTCTATGCGTACCTCATGTGATAACACATTATTTAAAGCTTGAGTATTTCTTTGAAAAAACCTATCAAGTGTGGATGTGGAAGCTAACCAGTTAAAATTGCTGGGGATATGACTGGTCAGATGAAAGGGCTTCCCAAAAGCAGAGTATTCTAGTTTAGATTGTATCTATCTAGATCAGAGTGGTCTTATGTTTACAGATGTTAGAGTTGTAATGGTTCGTTGCAATGTTGCTGATGTTAGTGCTGTGTATATAACATTTTCTGTATTTATTATGTGCACATAGCTGAAACAGTGAACTATTGGATGACTTAATGGAAGGTTTGTTCCACAGCAAACTAAATGATAGATTTGTAGACCAAGAATATTCCCTTCCCTAGGGAAGGAAAAGAACTCACAGCTTTTGACTTGGTTTTGTATGGTTCCAAGTACAGAATCTTTTATTTTGTGCTGTTAAATTTCCTACTGTCTCTGTTATTACTCAGAAATAGATGGTATATCTGTATATTAATGGTAATGGGGAAACTTAACAAACTCTTCACTTTTGTGCTAGGGTCATTCTTGAAAATAGTAAATTTGTATAGGTCAAGTTATCTTTGAGAAAGTTTATTTGTAGTTTGTCCCCAGACAGATATGCTCCTTTCAGCAAAACCAGCTGCTGCCTTTCATTTAGACAGTGCTTTTACACAATCTGTATGAGAAATGTTAGTGATCTAGGTTGAAAAACCCAATCACTTTTGCTAATTACTTTTAAACACATTTTATTTAGTGTTTTTCAGCCATACATAATCTCCATTTTAGAAGAGTGTTATTTGCTACTAGTCCAGAGATTTCACACACTGTCTCATATGAAAACTGTTAGCAAATTATATGATGACCCTGACTTCTCTGCATTACATGAATTTTATATTTCTCAGATACATGGCTGGTCATTCCCCCTTGCCACTTGTATTAAGTTATTGAAGAGATGTAGAATCGCCACTGAATTTTGAGGTGGTACTGAAATAATTCCTTAATTTTTCCATACAATACCTTATTTTAGTTAATTTTAATCTTGTGCTATTTACTTTTAATGTCTTTGAGTTCTGAGTGGACTTTTGGCAGGTCTAAGTTATTGGTTTGATCCTTCTTAGACCAGCTTTTCTTTGCTGACCAGATGTTTTCTGGGTTTTGACCAGTGTCATGTAACTTGTCAGATCCATATGTTTTCCTCCAGCTCTTCACCTTGTCCTTTTTGAATGGCCTTCCTACAAGCTTCTTCTCCTTGTTTGGAAGGAAGGTCCTTGCTAAGTTGAAAATCCTGACTGCAGGAAATTCTGAAACATCTTTAAATTCAAGTCCTTGAGCTTTTTAATTCACTTGAGTCTCTAAAATCATAGCTCATCAAAATGTTTTCTTTAAATCAATTGCTTTGGTTTACGTAGCTGCAGTTCTTAATTCCTTTTAATAAAATCTTATCTTATATTGCCAATTAAAGCTGTCTTCTGTAGCCTGATGGTATAAAAGACAGATGTAATTCATAGGTCTCCAGGTCCTGGTTTCTAAGATATGCTTTTTCCTTTGATGCTCTCAGCAGCTCTGCTGGGTCTGAGTCAGGTCCATTGTTTTTTGTTTGTGTGACAAACCTTGGTAAGGTAGGAAGTGGTGAAGGATGTTACTTTCTGGGGAAGGGGGGGATGTAAACATGTCAGGCTGCTGGACACCCTGTTTTCCAGCTCATGACTTCATGTAGAGTTGTGAAGAATCAAGTAGGAGGGTGAACTTTGTTTCTCTCTAAATATGCTGTAGTTTCTAAGCTGCTCCACATACCACTTCCAGATATCTTCTCTGAGCCATTGTAACATCCAAGGCAAAGCAGCAGTTGATGTGATCCAGTGCTGTCAGATTGTACATCCACTGTGGCGTCCTTAACACCTTCCTGTGCCATCAGCTTCCTCTGTTACCAGTCAGGACCTGCACACAGCTCTTGAATCAAAGAGCAAATGTCTGAGTTTGGCACCCTGGTAATTTGAGTGCCTCCAGCAAATAATTTAAAAAGCAAGGCTGTGTTTCTCAGTAGCCACCTGCCATTTAGGTTTTTGAGTGTGGTACCATGGTTTCTTGCTTTATACTAAGATTAGGGTTGACTTCAGAGCATGAACCAATAACTTTCATTTTATAGAAGCACCACTCCTCTTGAAATGAAATACAAAACGTTTTTAGACTTTGGTAAAAGTAGTAAGGCAGATTGTTTTGGAAAGGCTTGTTTTGAAAGTTGGATAAAAGCTATTCTAGCAGTTGTGCAAGGTCTGTCAAACTTCTGCTGTTGTTAGTTACATATATCTGATTGTTAAACTGTTGTTTGCTCATACTATAATGCTTGGAAGCCCCTGTTAAAATAGGTATCTGTTTTGCTGTGCAGTGTAAGAGGTCCAGGAACAGAAGACTTACAGCTTAAATGAGGTAATCAGCTGTAGTAAAAAGACAATACATGAAGGAAATCATCATTTGTTTCTTGCAGAACGGCTCAGGTCAGATGATGGTCAGCCAATGGTACTAAAGTTAAAGGATTGGCCTCCAGGAGAGGACTTTAGAGATATGATGCCTACAAGGTAAGTAAACCTTACTATCAATGCCTACAGGACTGCTGTAGGCACTACAGGAGGAAAACATGCCTTTGTTCTTTTTTCATTCCCTAGGTTTGAGGACTTAATGGAGAATCTTCCTCTTCCTGAATACACCAAGAGGGATGGCAGACTGAATTTGGCTTCTCGGCTGCCAAGCTACTTTGTCCGTCCTGATTTGGGTCCCAAAATGTACAATGCCTATGGTATGTGAGAATAGTTCTGTAAATACTAATTTTTGTAACTGTAGAATCATAGAATGATTTGGGTTGGAAGAGACCTTAAAGATCATTTAGTCCAATCCCCTGCTGTGGCCAGGGACGCCTCCCACTAGACCAGGTTACTCAAAGCCCCATGCAACCTGGTCTTGAACACATCCAGTGATGGAGCATCCACAGCTTCCCTGGGCAACCTGTTCCAGTGTCTCACCTTTCTCAGAGTGAAGAACTTCCTAATTTCTAATCTGAATCTTCCCCTCTTCCAGTTTGAAGCCATTTCTGCTCATCACTACAAGCTCTTGTAAAAAGTCCCTCCCCTGCTTTCTTGTAGGCCCCCTTCAGATACTGGAAGGCTGCAGTGAGGTCTTCCTGAGGCCGCCTTTTGTGCAGGCTGAACAGCCCCAGCTCTCAGTCTGTCCTCACAGCAGAGGGGTTCTGTACCTCTACACCACAATTATCTTCGTGGCCCTCCTCTGGACCTGCTCAAACAGATCCATGTCCATCTTGTGTTGGAGCTGAGCACAAGAGGTCTCGTGACCTCTGACAGAGGTCTTGTGAGAGCAGAGGAGGAGAATTGTGTCCCTTGACCTGCTGGCCATGCTGCTTTTGATGCTGCTCAGGATATGACTGGGGCTTTCTGGACTGTACATGCACATTGCTGGCTCCTGTTGAGCTTTTCATCAACCAGTACCCTCGACTTTCTGCTCAGGACTTCTCTCAATCTGTACTCCATCCACCCTTTATTTTTCCTTGGGGTTGCCTTGACCCAGGTGCAGGAGCTTGCACTTGGCCTTGTTGAACTTCATGAGATTGGCATGGGCTCACCTCTCAAGCCTGTCAGGGTCCCTCTGGATGGCCTCCTGTATTATACTTGTTATTAAACTTAGAGCAGATGCAAGGCTGCAGCATGAACCAAAATTCAGTGCTCATCCTAGAGCACTTAGTCACTTTTTTAATTGTCCTGGCATCTATTCCTATGCTAGTCCTCTCTGTCAGATGTGCCCTTTTTTGCCCTGTGTTTTCCAAGGGATGTACATATAATAAGTTTGCAAACAACTTTTATTTAATACATATAATAAGGGTAATACTGATACAGGGTTCAAGGAGAAGTTGGTATATTTTTGAGACCAGTTGATACATTTGAGACAAAAATTAGACAGCTTCTGGGCACTTTGCTTTGTGTGTTTGTTTCTGACCAGAAATTCTGCGATCTTCTTAATCCCTGATTAATAACACAGACTACAGACAACATTCAAGACAAAACTGTTACTGTGTTCAGCTACCTGAATTTAATAGTTGTGCCCTATTAAGGTTGTCATTATACAGTAGGTAAATAGCATACAAATGGAGGAAGCCTTTGAACATATAGTCTGCATGGGGCTATGAAACATTAAACTTTCAAATGATTGTCAGGGCAGCAAAGTGTGGAGGATATATGAACAATCAGTGCACGTCCTATCAACTTGCATTATTTCAGTTCCTGAATGTAGTGATGTTGAGGTTATGCATGGCCAAAACCAGGTTTTGGAGACTTATAATTTAAAGCAAATTATTCTTACAAGTTCCAGCATACTTTTAAATAACAGATTGATTTGGGACTATGTACTTTCACAACTTCAAAGAAGCATAAATAACATTTAAAGTAGTTGCCCTTTGCATATACTGAAAAAACATCAAGGGACATTGATAAGGAAAAAGTTGCAGCCATCTTGCAAAGCAAGCATGTGGAAGCAAGTTTACCCTGATGTAACTCCTGTAGTTCTCCTTGAATATTGATGAGACAGGGGTGCAGGCTTTTGAGGGTTCTGCATTCCAATTATCGACATAGCTGCAGTAACAACTCAACCTGAGGACACAAAAGATTGATGAGAAGCTTTGTCATGTGAATTGTTAATGATGAGCTGAACAATAACTGCTGTGAATTCAACTGATTATGTGGATTTTACAGCTGAGTATGAGAAAATAAACTGCTGGAAGCTTATACCTGCAATTGTCCAGTGATTTGCTGCACACAGCATGATGCTTATGCCAGTTACTGCATTCTGAGTTTCTCCTGTACCTCCAAGCAAAGGAAAGCAGTGCCAAAGAATGCCTACTAACTTCATATTATAAAGCTAACTTTCCTACTACAGACTGTATAAATGACCCTCAGGGAAACAAAATTGTCAGAGAGACAAGTTCAGGCCTGATTTCTGGAATGCTCGTTTTCTCTGACTTGAGTGAACTATATTTCTACTTCTATCTCCTGCAAAATAAAAATAATGGTGATTGGCCAGCTCTTTACTTAGGCCACACATGACATGAACATTACTTCAGCTGCCCTTTGATGTTGTTTTCTGCTCCCATTACTGTATAAAGTTAGAATTCTAGAAAAATCTTTCAGGCAGGTTATTTCTGTAGAGAAGAGCTTAAATAGAATTTGATTTTATTTTGCACTTTACTATAGGCTTAATTACTGCAGAAGACAGACGAGTTGGTACCACAAACCTGCACTTGGATGTGTCTGATGCTGTTAATGTCATGGTGTACGTTGGGATTCCCATTGGGGAAGGAACCCATGATGATGGTAATGTTTGAGGAAAGCTGTTTTCTGTCCATTAAAAATCAGTCACATGTGTGAGAAAGAAGATTGTACCTTTTATTGTTTAAGCTTGTCATATCTATGATATATAACCCGAATATACAAGGCAGTTTGCTACATCTGCAGCATGTATTTAAAAATGCAGTAATGCTCATTGGTTCCCAACTGTTGAATCAGCAGAATCTTGCTAGAAATTAGAAGAAAGGAGGAGAAAGGGTGATAAGTTACTCTTCTCCTTGTGTTTGAATAATTGTAGTTAGTTCAGTTTGAATTAATGACTGACTTTTGTGGAGAGCTGTCAATTGATACAATTCCTGAATTTTGTACAGTAGCTTGATGTGCTTAGAAAGGACACTGTATAGTGAGGCAGTTGCAGTGTCAGTGTGGCTGGCTTTAGCAGCTCAGAATGGTCCTTCCTCTTCTCTATATCAAAAATGAGCAGCTTTGTAATCATGCCACTTTTATGTGGATTCACCTTTCAGAGGTTCTGAAAACAATTGATGAGGGAGATGCTGATGATGTAACAAAGCAGCGGATCCATGAAGGAAGAGAGAAACCTGGAGCATTGTGGCACATCTATGCTGCCAAGGATGCTGAAAAGATACGGGAACTCCTCCGGAAGGTATGGTGGTTTACAAAAGAGGCTCGTGCCCACAGGATTCCTTGACTACCTTGCTTGCAGCAGCTGAATGATACAAACTGCTATCAACATCAAGTGCATAGGTATTCTAATGCTGTCTTTGAGGACATTCCTAGTTATTTTGTTCCCATGGTTTCTGCCTGGTCTAGAATCATAGAATCATTGAATCATTAAGGTTGAAAAAGACCTCTAAGATCATCAGGCTGTCAGCCCAACACTACCATGACAACTAAACCACGCCCTGAAGTGCCACGTCTACACGTTTTTTAAATACCTCCAGGGATAGTGACTCCACCACTTGCCTGAGCAGCCTGTTCCAGTGCCTCATCACTCTTTTAGTGAAGAAGTTCTTGGTAATACTCAATCTAAACTTCCCCTGGTGCAACTTGAGCCCATTTCCTCTAGTCCTGTCTCTAGTTACTTGGGAGAAGAGACCAGCACCCACCTCACTACAACCTCCTTTCAGGGAGTTGTAGAGAGCAATAAGGTCTCCCCTCAGTCTCCTCCAGACTAAATAGTCCTGGTTCCCTCAGCTGCTTGTCATAAGATGTGTTTCTTAGACCCCTCACCAGCTTTGTTGTCCTTCTCTAGGCCCTCTCCAGCACCTCAATGTCTTTCTAATTCTGTGGCACCCAAAACTGTGATCTCACCAGTCCATCCAAGTCCAGGGGCATGATTGCTTCCCTATTCCTGCTGCTCTCCCTGTTCTT
>NW_008588938.1:25462-36260 GCF_000691845.1 Merops nubicus
TTCTTGTTGGAGGCCAGGATGCCGTTGGCCTTCTTGGGCACGCTGCTGGCTCATGTTCAGTCACCTGTCCACCAGCACCTCCAGATCCTTGTCTGCCAGACAGCTTTCCAGCTACTCCTCCCCAGGCCTGTAGCATTGCCTGGGGTGGTTGTGATCGAAGTACAGGACCTGGCACTTGGCCTTGTTGAACTTCGTACAGCCGACCTTGTCCCGTCGATCCAGCCTGTCCAGATCCCTTGGCAGAGACTTCCTACCCATGAACAGATCAATATTGTCACTCATTTTGGTGTCATCTGCAAAATTACTGAGGATGCACTCAATCCCCTCATCCAGATCATTGATAAAGGTATTAAACAAGAGTGGCCCCAAAACTGAGCCCTAGGGAGCACTGTTTGTGACTTGCCGCCAGCTGGATTTTACTCCGTTCACCCCAACTCTCTGGGCTTGGCCACCCAGCCAGTTTTTAACCCAGTGAAGAGTCCAACTGTCTATGCCATGGGCCACCAGCTTCTCTATAGGAATGCTGTAGGAGACTGTGTCAAAGACCTTACTGAAGTCCAGGTAGACTCTTCGTACTAATAACACGTGTCGTTAGTTAAGACCTAAATGAGCTTAATGAAAGTGATGTTCTGCCTTGAAATAGTTTGTTGGTTACGTTTTTTGGTAGAGAGGTTTTTTGTGCCAGCAATATCCAGGTGCTTTGTCATGGTTTTCCCCACATCCCATTTCTTGGCCTTAGGTTGGAGAAGAACAAGGGCAAGAAAATCCCCCAGATCATGACCCCATTCATGACCAAAGTTGGTACTTGGACCAGACCTTACGTAAGCGACTCTATGACGAGTATGGTGTACAAGGCTGGGCAATAGTGCAGTTCCTTGGAGATGCTGTATTCATTCCTGCAGGTGCTCCCCATCAGGTGAGTATACCAACTCTAGTTCATGTTGACAAATAGAATTGCATTCGAGGCACAACAAGGCTACAGCTTCACCATAACATAGTTTAATATTATTGACTTAGGCTCCTTTTTCTACATCTGCAGTTCTTACAGGAGCTATTTGAATTGGATCTCATTATATTAGTAAAAATTATATAAATACCTGAATTATATATAGAGTACTGTGATGAAATGGTGGAGGAAAAAATAAAAAAAAGACTATATGATGGGAAAACATTTCTGCATAGTGAAACTTCAGCCAAGGGGACAAAATTCCAAAAAAGTGTGAAGAACAGTAGAGGACTTGCCTTAGGGAACACTAGTGTATGTGGGAGAGTAGGGAACATGAGACAAGTGATGTATTTTTTTCTAGTTTGACTAGAATTTACAATTCTGTGTGAGGTCGAATAGTGTTCAGTTCCTGTTGCTGATAAGTTAATGTGGAAGAATGTAACATGACAGGGGGCAGGGCTGTTGGGTTTTTGTCTTATTCATTCATTCTTGATTTATTTGTCATTTTAGGTCCATAATTTGTACAGCTGCATTAAAGTGGCAGAAGATTTTGTATCTCCAGAACATGTGAAGCATTGCTTCCGTCTGACCCAGGAGTTCAGGCACCTGTCCAATACTCACACAAACCATGAGGATAAACTGCAGGTAACCATTTTACAACAGTATTTGTTAAATATAGCCTGTGTTTTGCCACCTTTGTTCAATGTTAGAAACACGTAGCTAGTGATTTAAGGGGAAGACAGAAAAAAAAACAAAAAAAAACCAAAAAAACCCACATAGCTTTCCACAACTTTGGAAGTTCTCATTTTGTAAGTTTTTAGAAAATAATTAATGCACCTATATCTACAGTATTATGGAAACAACATTTAGTAGTAAACTTTTTACTAGTAAACATTTAGTAGTGAATTTGCACACTATTGGACTAGTGCATATGTGGGTATTATAAATAGGTGAATCCTGAGTGACAGTGAAGTGTAGGAGGAAAAAAAAAGAAGCAGCTAGTAGAACAGAAGAAATAGTGCTTTGTTTTGAAGAGAGATGTTTATTTGACCAAGGACACTCGTATTTCTTCCTTTTTCGCCTAAAGGAAAATTGCTCTGAAAATGAAGGCTTGCTTTTTTTAAATCAGGGATATGCTTTTGTGGTGGACACAGCAGTGTTAGGTTTATGGTTGGACTTGATGACCTTAAAGGTCTTTTCCCACCTAAATGATTCTGTGATTCTAAATTAGTCTCAAATAGGAAAGGTAAATGTGTTCTGGTTTGAAGAAGTGTGACTGCTCAAACTAATTATGCAGAGAACATCCTATGCACTGAATAGTGCATTGTGTATAAGAGAGTAAGTTCAACAGAGAGAAGACTGTATGAGACATCTATGTATGCTTCTGAAGAGCTAGTATCTGTTTAGCTTGCAAATTTTGTTATCAGCATTTTTTTGTGTATTAGTAATCTCATGTATATGAAATGAGGGAGTGTGGAGAAAAGAAAGAAAAAAGAACTGCTAGCAAAGTGAAACTCGATACTCCTGTGAAAAGGAATACTGGTTGTATTTGTGCCTCACAGCCAAACTTTACCCCCTTTTTTTTTTCCTTTTTTTATGTGTATTTTTATAAACATGTTTCTGGGTCTTTTTATAAATACATAGAGACAGTAACTGTTGCATAAATGATATGAAATACTGAGCTTGTATGTACATCAGGAAAAAGGATGGTGCTTGGCAATTAGTTCACCAAGTGCAATTAAGGTACTTGGAGGTGAAACTGTTCCATTCCATACATAGAAACTGAATTCAAACAAACTTGGGTCAGAAGAAATTCAGAAACAAGATAGAGCTTTGATTGTTAAATAGATAAGCATGGAACAGATTGCTGTGAGTACTAGTGGATTTTTCATCTCTGATTCTGCTTACCTTTCTGGAAGAAGTACAAATTAGAAGAACTTCTAGCCTCTGTACAAAGACAATAGGCTGATGGTTGCATCATCTTAGTTTACGTAGGGTTAAACCATATGATTTCCTTGCTCCTTTTGAGTTTGATTCATGTGAATCTGTAAGTGACGCAGGTCACAAGAACTTTTTCAAAATAAAGTCGGGTGTGCCACTTCATAGTATACGTTCTTCAAGCTCTCACGAAAGAGACTATCTTAAAATGAGTAAATATATGTTGATAGGTGACTAGAAAATGAGACAATAAATCAGATTTTACAGGTCTAAAATACCTGTCTGTGACAGTTAAAATTTATGCTGCTGATATTCTGAAGCAGTATAGTATATACTTTGTGTGTGCTTGCCAACTGTTACGAATCTAACTGCCAAAGTTGATTGCATATATGTATGTAAGACTCCTTCTCAGTCTGCAGCTGATTTTTTTTTTTTTTTTCCCTCGTTGCAGGTGAAGAACATTATCTACCATGCAGTGAAAGATGCTGTTGGCACGCTGAAAGCTCATGAATCCAAACTAGCTAGGTCATAGGAACTGCTGATTCCAAATGCCCTGTGAAGGAAGCCTTTTGCTCACAGTGCATACAGGGACTGCCCATGACTGCCTCTGCAGGAGCAGAGGTCTCTCACTAAGAGCTGGTGTGGTCAGTATTACACACACTCTTCAGCCACTGTTTTCTACACTGCCTCAACACTGAAGGCCTAATGGAAGGTTGCATAGTTCCGTGCAGAGTTCCAGATTCCAACGAAAGGTGCCATGTCCCTTTCCTGTGGCCTTTTCCAAATTGAAAGAACATGGAATCCATTTGGTGTTCCTGCATATTATGATTAGAATTGCTATAAAGAGTGTGTATGGTTTTTTTTCCTCATGCCTAGTTAGTCTCCACAAAGTTAGAAGGAATCTGCTGGAGGTGGGTTGTCCTACTGCAGACTTTGCCGATAGCTGCTGATGAGTGTGACCAACAGTAGCCCAGCTGCAGAAGTTACAACAAGCTTCCCATGTGAGATACAGGCCAAGGAAAAGAATAAAGCTATTCTCTGCACTCCCCTTCTTGTAGCAGTTTCTCTATACACTGTAGAGTTCCAGAAATAAAGGGAGAACCCACTTTTTTTTTTCCCAGGAGACTCCAGAAATAGGAGGATTGTGTATTTAGTGAAAAACTAGGTTTGTAGTGAAACAGTTAATATTTCATGAAAGTAGATATTTTTAGTATTTTTGAAGTACCACAACAGTTCCTGGATTTTCAAGGAAAGGCGCATTACATTTAGTCTTCCTTTCAATAAAATCAATAAGTGATTTTTAGAAAGCAGTCCAAAATAGCACAAAAACAGCCAAAGGAGAGTGAATAGAAATTGACACCCCACCTCCCTTGCCCATATTCCTCACCTATCTTCCCCCTTCTCCCTGTGCCACCCTACTTCCTCTGAATGAGAAGTAAAAAAGAGTATAAACTCTGTTTTCATGTGGAGATGTTGTACATCTCTCCCTGCACTGGTGACTGCAGGCAATAGTTCACCCAATACCAGTGCTAGCTGAAATCATCTATCCTTTCCAAAGTGAAGGAAAAGTTAACTTTCAGTGTCAACTCTGTTCAGAACTATTTTAAGTAAAATGTTCCTGCTTGGTAGAGCTGTATTCCGAACTGACTAACGTGGGCATCGCTGCGCTGGGTTTCCTGGTGCGGGCACCCGGGCTGCATCTCCCGGGCTCCAGCTGTACTGTAGTGCCGCCTGCAGGCCCGTTAATATGTTCACGGTTATTTCATTTTTTAAAAAATAAAAGTCATTTACTGTAAGAGCCTGGGCAGTTTGTTTCAGACGTGTACACTGATCTTCCTGCTCCGAGCGTCTCAGCTTCTGCCTCTCATAGCACAGGCTACCTGTTAGTTTCTTGCCCTGTGTCTGACCACAAGGCTTGGGTGTTGTACACCTGACGTCCCAGCTGCCTGCTGGGAGCATACCAAGGGATCTACAGATTCTTTATTCTCAGGGATAGTTTAGGTAGAGGATCTGTGCTATATTAAACAACATTTGTTGTGCTGTGTTCCCCACCTCTCACTATCTTCTTGACAGGTTGGTGTTCAGAGCTGCCCTCTCCAGTGGAGATATGGATGAGGTGGTAGAGGTTCCCTGGTTTCCAGCCTTGGAGGTTGTGGTGGCAGCAGCAGTTCTGTTCACTGACTGCTCGCAGCTTCTGTGGTTGGTTACTGGGTGCAAGTAGTTCACTCCTAGGCTTTTGCTGCCTCCATAGCCTTGCAGCTATCCTGTGAAGATGGGCTAATTCAGTCTGCTGCCATTGGAAAGGATTATCCCAGGTCCCTGAACCAATCAATTTTACCATATTCCACTCCATTGCACTTCTGTTGTGCTCTGTGCATACAACCCATTCTGAATGTTTATATCCATTTCCCTCATTTGCGTGTGTATCAGCAATTAGAATTAGATAACAATCAAAAAAGACCAAGACTTGGCTATGTGTAATGCAATAGCTTCAGTCTTTTCCAATGCAGTGATCTACACTAAGAATTCTGCATCTTGTGCTGAACCCTTGTTTGGTTTGAGTCTATCAAACATTTCTTTCTCTTGAATTTCTTCTTTTATTAATCATAGAGTACAATCAACCTAAAGCAGTATTCAACCAAGATTGGAGGAATGATTTGCACAAAAAATACAGATTAAAATTAAGAAATATGTAGCAATCCAGATCTTGGACAAGATGAAGACAGGAAAAACTTACAAAATTGATCTGGTTAATCAGTTCCAGTAACCTACATTTGAAAAATTTAATCCTTTATCTGGACTGTATGCTTCAGGACATGGAGACTACCACTGATTTTGGCAAGTTGTTCCAAGTAAGTAATTTTATTTTTTTTTTTATATAGGGCACAACTCGCATTTATGTGGATTCAGAATCCACTGCTTGCTTTCCACTAAGAAAAGGTCTTCAGCTGATTAGAAGCTGTAATTGGCAGCTCTTAGAATTCTGTTCAACTAATTAAAATTTAGCTGTAGAATAGAATTTTTGTGTATTGTGTATCTGCAAACACATAGGGGTTTATTAATACTAATCAGATATATAAACATATACAGATTGTATATAATGTTCATATATGGATGTTTATATTAAACATTGCATATATATATACACATACATAGATACACTTTTTTATATATGTATATACATATATTTTTTTATATATATATTAAAAAAACCCCAGACAACAAACAACCACCACACGGGAGTTTCTTTCAAACATGTTTAGCTTCTTCTCTCTGCTATAGCCTTATGTGATGAGGGATATTTTATGGTGCTTGTATGAAGCAAGTCTGTTATGTTGATGCTGTAAGTAACCATATTTAGAACATCTGCTACATCCTTGGATGGACACAGTTGCAAGATTTAGTAATTTTTTTTAAGTAGGTACCCTTTTTAGCTTAGTAACTTAACTGAGCTCCAGACCCTTTTTTCTCAATAACTGTTTGTCCTCTGTTTACCCCTTTGAGCACTTTCATAGCTTCACACTACTTTTATGTGCTGTTTCCCTCCCCCGATGCATCTGTCTTCCAAGGGGAAGGGTTTTGGGCTGTAACATCTTTGCATGGAACCTGCTTAGTGCCTCCGATTGTTACTGTTGACTTTCTTGTGCCTCCTTTCTGTTCAGCTACCCCAGATGATCCAAGCTGTGCACAGGGTTTTAGTTTGTTCAGCATGCATTTCTGTGGTGAGCCACTAGAGACATTACTCACTTTGGAATATTCCTGTTTCTGTATTTCTGACACTAAGCAGCTGTGATGTTCGGTGGTGGTGACTGTACTGTCTTTTCCGAGTGGTGACAGCTGATCTGGAGCCTGCCACATGCACGTTTGTGTGTGTGTGGTCAGGGTGCCTTCAAGGGCATGCACTAGGAGTCTCTTTCCAGGGTGGGGTGAACGGTCAGTACAAGCACTCGCCCTCCAGTCCCCACCACTAGTTTTTATCATCCTTCATATAGAGACTATCACAAAAGAAGACAGCTGAACTCGTTATAAAATTGTTGTTATAAAAGATGTACAATCTAGTTAATTTATCAGAGTATTTTTCTGGTTACTAAACTTAAGGGGCAGCTGCTAAGTTACCTGGAATATAAGCAGATTAAAAGAGACATAAATCAGAACATTTTGAGCAGAGGGAAAATAAAATCTTCAGTTGCATGTTCTAAAATGTAGTTCACTGCTGTCGTGACATTTGCTCTGCTGAATGCTGTCTTGACATCACTAAATGGAACAGCACAAGATAGTGGGCAGGCACCATTTTTGAATATTGGCTTTAAGTTGTGGCTGTCTTTTAGCCAATGTCCTGTGGAGCTACAGACAAGTGGAAGCAGAAATTCAGGATTACATGGCTGTTGACTGGCTCAAGTGAATTTGGATTGCATTCACAATACTGAAGCTTGGTGTATGCTCAACCATGCAAGGGCATAGTCAGCACTGTCATTCTACAGTTTCACAGAGCCTTCAAAATGTTACGCAGGACACATTCATCTGTTTCTCTGTCTTAGATGAAGAGGAAGAAATATTGTCCCCAGTCTGAAGATTCCTCTTCAGTCCAACAACTCCTTCATTTTCTTGATAGCGATTAAAATTATAACGGTCTGGAAGGGTTAATTTTACACCACTTACATCTTTTCTCTGTTTATGAACAGTACTCTGAAGCAACTAAACCATGCAACATAAATATGGAGAAAGGTGAGCACTTAGTACATCAAAGGTTGTGATCCATTTGTCATTTCTCTGAAAGATTCTGAAACAGCCTCTTGTAGAACCTGAAGATAGGGAATCAGAATTGGAGCGGAGGAGTTAGGTACCGAGCAGTAACTTGAATTTACCTGCAATACAACTAAAATGAAAGAATTTACCAGGTATGGACATTCTTTGAAATTATTGCTCCTATGTACATATGACTTCCCTCTCCTTCCTCACTTCTGATAGTTCTTTGATAGCTCTCTGAGCTTCCCTGGTTCAGGCATTGGTTACACAGTATGACATGTGCTAGTGACTTAGTCACGCCTCAAGCATCTCTTGGAAGTGTTGCTTTGGTGCAATAATGCTCAAACCACACAGCATGTGAGTGAAGCATAGCATGGAAGCACCTGTGGGCAATGCACCTTACAGGCTCTGGTTACAGGTAAGTAATCTTGCCTTCTGATTGCCAACTTCACTGTTTTCCCAAACTTACCCCTGTCTGTCTGGGGTCCATAGGCTTCTTCTTGGTCACGTGATCCCATTGCATATCAGAATCTGTAATCAGCCCACAGCTTCCTCTCCCCTTAATAGGCAGTGTCTTTGAGATGACTGTTGTCAAACTTTGAAAACCTGCACACTCCTACAAGGCATTTGAAAAATAACCAGGCAGAGCTCATCTTACTTTTGTCTTCCTTACCCCCTCGCTTTACAAGGGCTTTTTACAATCTCTCTCTGCCTTTATACAGGCTACTACAAAATGGTAAAGTGAGTTTTGAGAGCTAGGTAAACCAAAATCTGCTTCCAATCACAAAGCAAAACAGGTAAAGATGGGGAATGCACTCAGAACAGTTCCCAGTTCTAGTGCCTTATCTGCCACGGTGTCAGTTTATGCTATCAGCTTGTGCTTCCTGGTTTTCCCTCATCCCTTTCTGTGGCTGATACTCTTCCATTACAGTCTGCACTTTTCAGCATCAGAATGGGGGTTCTTACTGCATTTTTGCATCCTAATCCACGTTGATGTGGAATTCTTCCACTTCACCTTTCTTCCAAAGACTCTTACTTATTCTGCTAAACTTTTCCAGAGGCACCCTTGTGTTCTGTTAGCCCTGACTAATTGCTGTTCCTCTTCATTACAACAGCTTCTGCCTGAACATCAGTTTCAGCATGATCTCTGTATCTGACCTGGCATTGTTCTAAATGTAGCTTTACTTAAGCCGCTCTACTCAAGGAACATTTAGGTTGATTCCCATGCCTTATTTAGGCCAGAATAGATTGATAGATATTTGGTCACTTATTTTAACCATTCATAGAAAACCAATTTATTTCAGCAGTAGCATATCTGCTAGGAAAATACACAGCCTTAATTTGAAAAACAAACAATTGCTTTCCTGTGTAGGTTTTAAGATCAGTCGCTACTATACAATGCTACTAATAACTTAATAGAATATCACTAATAAATAATTTTATTTTAATGTGACCTGCAACTGCCTTTTCTTCCAAAAATAGCCCTTTGGTACCAATAGTTTCTCCTTGTGGGAAGGTCAGTTAATTAATTTCTCATTCTTTATGATATGGAAAGAAATTGAGCTACTTACTACTAATTGTAAATTGCTAGCTTAAAATACCTTTCCTGAAGTTGCTCTGAAGCTCAACATGTTATTTAACAATGAGCTGTCACTTAACACATTCACAAGTCCACCTGTTCTACTAATGCTGATGTTCGTTTTCTGTTGTTCTTACCACCCTTTCTTTCTAATGCACTCTAAATCTTCGTACTGTTCCTTGGCACATTAGACAGTTCAGAACACTAAGGCACGTTTTATTTAGGTGTCACCCATGCTGCAGTTATTTAGCACTCTTACACCTCTGTGTGTTGTACTCCCCAGGTCTGAATTTTCCTGTCCCGTTTGCATCCCTGGCTCACCTGCGTGTTCCCGCTTTTTGGGTACCAGAGCTGTCACCACTCTGGTCTCTGACGTGAAACTGGTGCGCTTAGAAATAGAATTATTTTGGTGAAGGTCGTGCATGTTGGCGTTACTTGGGTATGTGAGAGCAGATTCCTTTCATCCTATTTGCAGGTCAGTTATTCCATTAATGATGTGAATTGTGCAGTCTGTTATGTAATCATTTTGTTGCCATTCATATCCAAAAACAGCCTGTGACAAAACGGTCTCTGTCACTGTCTGTAGAGACATTTGTATTTCCAACTCTTACACGTTGCTAATGTTTTGTGTTTTCATCATTGCTCATTATACCAAAGTTCTTGCATTCATGAGAAAATTTTTCCCTAGCAGCTCTTTGTTTTTTGATCTTTTTCTTTGGTCTCTTTCCTTTTCACAAAAGCTATTTGGCAGGTCTACTTGACAAGAGAATTTGCCATAGTGCCTTCCTTCAGGGTTTTGTTTCTGGTTAGCTGAAGAACCACAATGATTTTGTAGCAAGTTTGGGTTTTGGGTTTGGTTTTTTTTATCGTTGATCTTTTTGTTTTAAAAAAATGGCTTATGTAACATTCATCTTAGTGCAATTCACAGATCTGTGCACTGGGCCTCACGTTACACCCAGGCTACTTGGGGGGATGGGCACAGCAAAACGGGCCTACTAATTAACTCTGGCATTGACAGAGGAGGGGGATTCTCTTAACAGTATTCTTTGGTGAGTTGTTAAAATACAACAATTTGTGGTACTTAAGTGTGCTTAAGCCCGCATATTCCCCCACGGCAACGAGGATTTGCTCAGCCTTGTCTGTGTAGTTAGGCAATCTTTTGCCTCTCCAAATTTCGAACGGAGCAGTAGGCAACACCGAGTTATCCTGGAAACTACGAAGAACACCCTTCATCCCTTTGATTTAATAACCCCGAGCCCAGTATCAGCGCGTTAGTTTTGGTTTACATCCGATGTGGGGTGAAAGTGGGAGCTGTGGGACTTTGAAATGCTCGCAAACTTAACTGATCTGTTTGCAGCATTTAACGACCGCTATCCTGAACACCACAGAGGAGGTGACTCTACGGAAGATGGCTGCTTCTGCGGCTTCTATTACTCCATCTTCGGAAGTATCCGTGATCTTAATTCAGCACTTTCTCTTCTGCAGCGTCCTTCGCTGTGTACATCGCTCTCCTGCCACCTCGCCGGGCGGTGCCCCGTCCCGCTGCACCGCTGCCACCCTCCTGTCACCCTCCTGTCACCCGGCGGGCG
>NW_008588939.1:0-7494 GCF_000691845.1 Merops nubicus
CTCGGGGGTTTTCATCCCTTGGTTCGTAACAAATATGTAATACCAACTAGAGATTGTAGTTTGATAATAGATAAATCTTTCATAGTGAAGCCTCTGGAACTTTTGCACATGGTACATCCCTTATTGGTATTATCTCAAACTATAATATTAACAATTGGCATTATCTCCAATTGCAGTATTAGCAATGTATTTCATGCAGGGAGACTGCCCATGATTCTGCTTTAGCTCTTACATATTTAATGCACCTAATGAACAAATTAACAACACCTATTGCTTAACACCTGTAGGTGCTTAATTCTTTGTCACTTCTCCTCTCTCCCTCTCCCTCTCCTCAATACCATGTCTGATGTTGTGTGTTTTTTGTAGTTTCCTAGTCCTATTCTTTGAACTTGATGAATAAAACTATCAATGGCAGCATTTGTATTGATGCTTAATATTTGTTGCAAAGACTGAATTTCCTCTGAGGAGATCAAGAACTTGAGTATCTTAATATCCATGGGCACTGATTTGAAACAGATATTTATACTGATGTGCTGGAAGCAGACAGAGGTGCTTTATTATCTAGTAGAGAGAAATAAAAATCCTAGATTTTTTTTTATTCTACTTTATCTTAAGGCCTATAAGTGAAAATAAAAAAATAAAGTTCCGTGTACAAAATTTCTTTCTAAAGAGTCACATTACATCTGTATGAAAGAAAGAAATTACTTGGCCCACAGTCTAAGTGTTTGCAATAAATTCTAAATGAACATTACGAATTTACTCTCACAGATAATTTAAGATGTTCAAAACAAGCAATGGCACTCAGAATCCTGATGATAATGCATGAACTAATTGAAAGGCCAAGTGCAGTTACATAACAATATATAATTGGACCATAAGTAGACACAGCTCAGAATTTTCTTCTGCAGTGTTGTGTCACCAGACAATATCTTTTAAAATTTCATGTTTTCTTTGAGAAAAATACTTTTATAAGATAATCTAGCAGAAAGCAACCAAGAAGCTGAAAAATACTGCTTCTGAAATATATTTTCTGTTACATCCTTGCCACCAAACAAAAGAATAATTAAATAATATTATTTAATAAATAAATAAATAATTATGCTTGAACTTGAGCCTTATTTGGGATTGTTACTATATAATATGTAACTGGCAGAAAATGGAACTATATGATTGCTTCTAAAAATTTATGACTGACATCTTCATTTTCTTAGTGGAAAACCATTGTCTAGATATCGCTAGCATTCTTCAAACATGTTTTATTATCTTCCTCTTAATTTCTGGTTGTGTTTTTTTTTTTGTTTGTTTTCTCTGAACTGTCATTATGACTTCATATGTGGTGACTAAAAAAATAATCTTAAAAAAATTTCAGATCTAAATAATAGTTTACTTAGAATATGCTTTGTACTTTTGTTTGTTCCTGAGCCATGTTACAGTAGTGCAAAAGAAAGAGATTTTTTTTTTTTTCCTCAGTATGTCTTGAGGCAAATCAGTGTTCTGAATAAGAGAAATGGATGGTTTTGATCTAACAAAATAGATCTGTTTTTCACAGAAGTGTGGATAAATATCTCGATAACTGTGAAGGAATAACTGTAGATCAAAGGGCAAGAACTTCTCATCATTTGTACTCCTTGGGGAATATCAATCTCACTTAGATGAGTTGTTTAGACAAGCTCTGTATCAAATTTTGAAATAAAACAAAAGGGAAAATATTTTATTCCAAATAAAAGGTCAGACCATTTAATACAGTAGCAATAAAGTATGCATTATACTTTCCAGAGAAGCACAATTATTTTTAGTTCAAAGTGTGATATGTCAGGTGCATATAATCTTTTCTCATTCTGACTATTATAGTGTACCAGAAATGTGTAAGACAGATCCACCGTACTGACATACTTTTTTTCTTTATTTGACTTTACATCAGTAGTCATCATATTGTGGCTCTTTTGGGGGACTGAAGATGCACATCTTAATAAGACTTTGTGTTTTTTACTAAAAGTACACCTTGCTCCCTTCCAACTTACATTATATTTTAAAATATATTTTGAATTTATCAGTCAGGTATAAAATCAAGTGATAAATGAAGACAAAAGTATCCAAGATACTACTATGCTGTAGATTACTTATACTATAACATTAAAAGTGTTCTTGTAAAGCTAACAGACTCAAGAAAGAATATGCAATGCAATAGGCATGTATATTCCACAAGAAAAAAAAAGAAAAAAAAAATAATATTAGCTGTAATAACTTTTGAAAACATAAGTAGATTGTTTTTTTAGAAACTGAATTTACATGTATTGCAGACTGTCACATCTGAATGTGGAGAAGTTACACTTTTTCTTTTGTGTTTACAGAAAAACAGCTTTTGAATTTAGAATTGCCAAGTTCTTCTCATGGTTTGAATGGTTTTGACTGTTTTACAATAACAAATGCTTTAAAAAAAATAAATGGAGCAAAGGGATGTATTGCTATAGTTAATGGGGGGACAGTGCTTTGTTTCAGAGAAGAAAAAATAGTGAAGCAGCTGTTTTTAGATCTGTATCAAATCAATGCAAAAGAGCTGACTGAGAGGAGCATGGAAGGTAGTTTGAGTGAAAATCACAAAATATCACAGAACACTCCTCTAAGAAGGGGAAAGTAGGAGAGAAGCATTTTGAGTGAACTAGGCTTCTTAAAAACAGGCTTCAGCAAACTCTGGTATGGAACATAATTTAAGTATTGCAGTGTGATTATTATCAATTAATATCTAAACCAGACTGTTCAGAGTGCAACTGTAAACCAGCTTGATGTCAGAGAAATGCACCTACACTGAGACTCCTACACCAGCAAGGAATTGCAGGAATACTGGAAACTGGCACAAGTCTCAGAAAAATTCTGCAAAAGAATAGAACAAATTTATGGAGATAAAATTAGAAAGAGATCAAAATTACTTAAAACTAGCAAAAGACATAAAAATCATCAAGATTCATCATCTGTAATCATCATCTGTAAGTGCATCACAAACAAGACAAATTCAGTGTCCATTTCTGAATAAAGTTTAGAAATGTCCTTTAAGGCTGTATGAACACATATTTCTATAAATATGAGGGACAAATTTGTTCTCCAGCAAACTGGAAGTCTTTCAGATGAGGTAGCTCTAAGGAGGGCTGGAGTTGTAGATTTTTTTTCTGTTTAGCTCTATCTGGTTAGTAAGGATCTTATGTAATGAGCTTTTAAAACTGAGGCAAATTAGAGAAGAATCAAGGAAGGAGCAGTTTTTACAAACAGTAAAACAACTCCTCTGACTATAATTCATATACAAGCAAATCTTATAATTCATATACAAGCAAATGCTACACAATATCATTGAGAAACACTGAAGTATAAAAGGCAGTGGAGTAAACAGAAACACTTAAAAATACCTGCATCTACCAAATCAAGATTGCAGTTTACCAACCAAATGGGTACAGGGTGAAAAATCCTTCCTCCACAAATAACTTTATCTTGTGCTTATGCACAACACTCAATCATAGAACATCTAGTCACATGGCAAAATACCTTCCTCAAGCATTTTCAGTTCATAGCTAGCTCATGTCACAAAGAATGGGATTTTAAGTGCCTTATAAATATTAAATCCTAAATAATATAATTATAAATGCACTTAATATCCATGTAAATGTCTGATCTTATTCAGAATCTTGCTAGAACTTTTCGTTTATTCCATCTCTCTGATTATTTTTATCTTTGGACCTTCTTTCTGGTAAAGTCATTAGAAGTAAAGCACAGATACAAATATGAACTTTTGAAACTTTATGCTTGAGCCTGCAGTGATCTGTTATGCATTTGATACTAGGATTCAACTGCAGAATATACATTTTGAATTTCATATCATTGTTCACTTGTTGATTGACTTACAGATAAGGAAAAAAATATTGTAGACCATGCTCCAGTTCTTTTCATAAAACAGAACTAGTGACAGAACAGCTCACAGTTACTTACTGTTTTAACACAGGGTTTTTTTACTAGACTTAGAGGCATATGGTGGTGTGCTGTTTTGAGCCAGAATAGATTTAATTCTGGACAGTGCTTTTATTTTTCAAGTAAGTCTTTTCTAATAGCTGTACTTTCTGAATTTAACTGCTTATTTTTGCAGACAGTGTTTGCTTCTAGAAGTGATAACACTTGATGTATAGAGTTTCTACAAAGGATTGGTGTGCAGAAAGGTAATCCAGTTAAAAGGTGCCAAGGGTTGCGTGTGGTATAAACAAAGCTTCTCTGCATAAGCAGTAGAAATGTCTTCTAACCCAAGTTAAATTCACTCAGCATTGCAAAATTCTTGCAGTATTGCTGTTCAGCCATTAAAATGTATTCGTAAACTAATTCACTTCATTTTGATCTTATCTGGATTATTTCTTTACCTACAGCAGATTTAGGTTAGCCTTTCAGTTGATAGAACTATTGTTTTGTCTTTTAGAAGCCAGCTTACCCAGAAAGATATTTTTATAACACCTTTGCCTAACAAATTTTACTGAGTGATTAAGGTTTTTCTCTGTGAGCTGAAATAAAAGAAAATTATCATATAATAGCTGTAATGAGAATCCTGCTCTGTCATACCACTATTAGGAGATCAGTAATTATAAGATTGCTAAAAGCATCAGTGTTTGAGGCAAATTTCTTTCCAAAGAGGAAACAAAGTTAGATGGAGCTCTGCTGGAAGTCATTGTATTTGCCCTGATGCCAAACATCAAACTATAAAATCATCTTACAGTCATTATTAACTTTTGCAAGAGATATACTGCTTTCCATTGAGTTGATTTTAAGTCATTGGAGAAAAAGACAGATTACTTCATCAACAGAGAAGGAGATTAAGAGAATTAAAGAAAATTTTATGAGGTGTAAATGAAGCAGCAGCTTGAGCTAGAGGGTGAACTGTAAATTGCAACATGGTAGTAAGAAAAAGAACAATTTGCAAAAATAGCTTAACTGTTAAGCATCAAAGCAAACAACAGGATACTTTTAAAGCTTATTTAAACAATAAGGTAAAATAGTATTTAATTGAAGAACAACAAACAAAAATGCTTCAACCTTAAAGTGCAGTACAGTTGCTTCCTCGCAGTGCCTTCACACTGCTTCAGGGTTAACTCTGTCATTGTGCCAGAGATTCTACAGCACTCTTTTGGAATGATGTAAAAATGAAGCTTGTATTTTTCAAGTGTCTTCATCTAAATTTTGAGTTATTAAAATATGATTGGAAGCAAATTTCTTGATGGGCTTTTAGTATGTTGTGAATTTTGTTATTTTTTTGATGGCACATCAATTCTAATAACTTAAGTAGATTGTTTCCCTTCAAATGTGTAGGTGTGCTATTCATTAGAACTGCCAAAGTAAAACAAAAATTTGATTTTGGCTAGACTGACACAAAAAAAGTGTTAAGTACCTTTAAAGATGAAACATATTATCTTATTTGTAACTTCTGTGGCTGGAGAAGTGAGGTAATATTTGCAAGTCCTGATCCAAAGGTAATTGATTTTGAAATGAGCTACATAATTCAACCCAAGCTGGCATCACTGAGAAAAAGAGTTATCATCCTAGAAAGAAAAAGTAACTGCAGGATCAAGGATATCTTTTAAATGTGGCTGGTTTGGGTTTCTTTCTTTATTTAACTTGAAAATCTAGAGCAATAGCATGTATTTCTACCAGTGAGAGAGAACACTCTTTTGGAATGGAGTACCCATGATTTCTGTGTAAAGCAGAAACTATAGAACCCTGACCTATGTGAAGTGCTATTTCAACACTTGAACATTCAGGACCATAACATTTGAAGAGTTTCCAATGGATACAAAAAACTGTAGTTGAATGGACAATCTCATTTTGACATAAAAAACGTGTCATTTTTAATCAAAAGAAGTTACCTTTTTACAGCTACTGGTTTCAGAGTCACATTACTCCTTTTTCCAACAAAAGCCTAGGCACTTGTCTGTTGTGGTGGGCTGTAATTTTCCTAACGTGTACCAGCTCCAGAAACATCAGAAGCAACTTTGTAAAAATATTCACATTCCTCTTCTGAATCCTTATCTCTAAACCACTATACATTTTTTTCCTTATTTTTCCATAACTTCAGGAGCATACCTACTTCAAAAAAGATATCACATATTCAAAGTGGGAAGAGCAAAAACTATTACCAGCATGCTGTTTTAATGTTGTGTTTATGCAGTTAAATAGCAATAACTAAAAAAACAAATAGAGCATGAAGTATACGTGCTATATTTTAAGAAGAAAAAGTCAGAAATTCTACATATCAGACTGAAAATACTGTATAAGTAGCCTTATTCATTTCCATGTCTTTTTTTATATACACTGGATTGTAATATACTGAAATAAGAAAGAATTTTAGAACACCCACGGGAGGAATACGTATAGGAGATTGTAAAGCCCAGAGTTAAGTCAGTTAAGACTTCACAGATCTTCTGAACCTTACTAAAGATTAATAATCATGTGTTATTATTCACATTCCTTGAGTATTTTAGCTTCACAAGATATGTTAAATATTTTTCAATTATTGTCAATTATTCTTTCTCTTTCACCTATAGAATATACAGAATAATGGATGACATCTTAAGGTTGATTTGGAAAATAAGATATGCTGGTGTATCAGTCTCTGCATAGAACACGTGAAGTGAGGTACACTAACAACATCAAGGCAAAGTAATTTGACCCACTTTACAGCCTAAGAGACTTCAATGTTCTGATTTTCCAGAATAGTTGGTTACACAACAAATGAATAGGTGAATTAGTAAGAGTGTTTTTTTTTTCTTTGTTTTATTCTTGTAATTTTTCTTCCTGAGTGCAAGGTTCTGGATCATAGAATCATAAAATTGTCATGGTTGGAAGGGACCTGAATGATCATCTAATTCCAACCCCCTTGCCATAGGCAGGGACATATCCCACTAGATCAGGTTGCTCAGAGCTCCATTCAACCTGGCCTTAAAAACTTCCAGGGATGGGGCTTCCACCACCTCCCTGGGCAACCTGTTCCAGTGTCTCACCACCCTCATGCCTAATCTGTATCTACCTACTTCTAGTTCTGTTCCATTCCCCCTAGACCTATCACTACCCGACATCCTAAAAGGTCCCTCACCAGCTTCTTGTAGGCCCCCTTAAGGTACTGGAAGGCCACAATAAGGTCCCCTTGGAGCCTTCTTTTCTGCAGACTGAACAGCCCCAACTGTCTCAGTCTGTCTTTGCAGGGGAGGTGCTCCAGCCCTCGGATCATCCTTGTGGCCCTTCTTTGGACACGTTCCAGCACTTCCATATCTTTCTCGTAGTGGGGTCTCCAGAAGTGGACACAGTACTCCAGGTGGGGCCTCATGAGAGTCGAGTAGAGGGGGAGAATCACCTCCCTTGACCTGCTTGCAACGCTTCTCTTGATGCAGCCCAGGACACTGGTGGCTCATGTTGAGCTTCTCATCCACCAGCACCCCCAAGTCCCTCTCCTCAGGGCTGCTCTCCAGCCACTCA